>NW_028138871.1:0-163036 GCF_964270905.1 Leucopleurus acutus | reverse complement strand
GTTACAACGAACGTGAGTGCACAGTGTCTCGTGAAATAAATCCCTAGCACCGTTGAAGCATCCCGTTAACGCATGCTTCTTCGCTCCTATGGCACTCCGAGGTGTTACTGACGGGGGAAATCTGGACTTTCACTTGAGGCCGGGGGGGGTGGGGGTGGGGGGCTCACAATTCTTTGGTCGGCGAGCTCCAGAGTGCTCTTGCTGAAGCTCCCAGCAAGGACCTGAGAGCAGCAGGCCTCACACGAGTACACTCAGACGGCTTCCGTCACGAGTCAACTCAGGCCTCTTATGTGAGGCCTTCCGGCAGCAAAGAGAAGGTGGGCGCGAGGGGTGTGCTTCAGGCAGCTTAGGACCCGCGACTGTCTCGTCTACCACGGAGGGGAATAAGGTTTGCCCAGGGTCGCCCAGTTTCAAAGCCGAGCTCACGTAGTTATCCTCAGTGGTTTCTGATTACCTCAAGGAAACACACGGGAGGAACAGGGCCCTTCCATGGAGGCCCTTTCGGGCACAGGGACCTCTGCGTGGGATCTACTGGGTAAGTATGGCAGTACCTTAGATAGGCCTCAGTGACCAAGGCTGTCGTCTGGCTCATGCCTTAGCTGTGTTAAGTGTGGAAAACGTGCTGGTCCTCAGGCTGGGCCCACGGCCTAGCTTTCGCTTCTGTGAGAGTGCTGCCCCGAGTCTCCTCCTGGAGCCAGTCGTCAGCACGGTGCCTTTTGGCACTGCAGTTCTCTTTCAGTCAAGGAGGCCGTGCGACTGGCACAGGGAGTCTGCGCAGCACGGCCTTCGCGAGGCTCTTTGACGACTGGGGCACTCAAGGCAGGCAAGCCAGAGAGCAGTACGTTGCCCTTGCTATGAACGTGAAGAGCTTTCTCCAGGGCCCTGTGGAGGCTAAGGTTCCTCAGAAGCCGGGAGCCGCCGTTGCGGCACGGAGAGAAGTCATCCTGCGACCTTGGCGAACGAGCTCCTATCCTGTGTGCCCCCAGGAGCGTCGCAGAGTTAAGGCACTCCGTGGTGGAGTATGGCCTCATGGAAGCCACTGCACACCCAACTCCCCCGACGTGAAACACTGGAACTTACCTTGAGGCCTGAGGTCACCTTTCGTTCGGCCGGAGCGGAACATGTGGTGCCGTGGGAGGAGTTCCTAGAAAGGGATGGCCAGCACGGTTTTCGCTTTGAGAGAACACGCAGCCTCGGCCCACAACGACAATCCTGCCGTGCAGAGACGTCGGGCCGCTAGTGCTGTTCAGGCAGCTTTGAAGCCAAGCGCAAGGCGCCTCCAAACGGGGGGAAAGCGTACTCTCCCCTCCGCGTCCCACGTTCAAGCTGAATGACGCAGCATGTTTCTCGGAAGGCTCTGCCGAGCTATCTAGTACAAGGGAGAGAGTGCCTGCCTCTGCTGAGAAAGGTTTTGACGTGGGGATTGCCGGACATGAGGAAGAGCGTTCCCCAGGCCGTGCAAAGTTTAGGCTTTGGTGACTCTGGATGGTCCCAAGGGTCCAGACTTGTCCCTGGGAAAGCTGTCCTCTTTTTCTTTCTCCGGCTGGAAGCAAACAGCTGGCAACCGACTGCCGTACGCAGACGTCCTGGGGGAGCCCCCCGGTTTCATTTGGGACGCACGTGGGTGTCTCACAGAAGAGCCCAAATTCCTAATTGGGGGCACACCAGCGTGGAATGTAAGGCTGTTTAGAACTGCGTACCCTGAGGCCGTTGGGAGGCCGTACGAACGAGAGCTTTCGAGCGAACAGGGCAGCGCTTCGCCATCATCGTTGCCCGTTCACGGAGCTTAATGAGACGAATGCATGCACTTCCTGTGGCTCAAACGCAACAGAGGACTTGGAAGGCATACAGTGCCCTTTGACAGCTGTTACAACGAACGTGAGTGCACAGTGTCTCGTGAAATAAATCCCTAGCACCGTTGAAGCATCCCGTTAACGCATGCTTCTTCGCTCCTATGGCACTCCGAGGTGTTACTGACGGGGGAAATCTGGACTTTCACTTGAGGCCGGGGGGGGGGGGGTGGGGGGCTCACAATTCTTTGGTCGGCGAGCTCCAGAGTGCTCTTGCTGAAGCTCCCAGCAAGGACCTGAGAGCAGCAGGCCTCACACGAGTACACTCAGACGGCTTCCGTCACGAGTCAACTCAGGCCTCTTATGTGAGGCCTTCCGGCAGCAAAGAGAAGGTGGGCGCGAGGGGTGTGCTTCAGGCAGCTTAGGACCCGCGACTGTCTCGTCTACCACGGAGGGGAATAAGGTTTGCCCAGGGTCGCCCAGTTTCAAAGCCGAGCTCACGTAGTTATCCTCAGTGGTTTCTGATTACCTCAAGGAAACACACGGGAGGAACAGGGCCCTTCCATGGAGGCCCTTTCGGGCACAGGGACCTCTGCGTGGGATCTACTGGGTAAGTATGGCAGTACCTTAGATAGGCCTCAGTGACCAAGGCTGTCGTCTGGCTCATGCCTTAGCTGTGTTAAGTGTGGAAAACGTGCTGGTCCTCAGGCTGGGCCCACGGCCTAGCTTTCGCTTCTGTGAGAGTGCTGCCCCGAGTCTCCTCCTGGAGCCAGTCGTCAGCACGGTGCCTTTTGGCACTGCAGTTCTCTTTCAGTCAAGGAGGCCGTGCGACTGGCACAGGGAGTCTGCGCAGCACGGCCTTCGCGAGGCTCTTTGACGACTGGGGCACTCAAGGCAGGCAAGCCAGAGAGCAGTACGTTGCCCTTGCTATGAACGTGAAGAGCTTTCTCCAGGGCCCTGTGGAGGCTAAGGTTCCTCAGAAGCCGGGAGCCGCCGTTGCGGCACGGAGAGAAGTCATCCTGCGACCTTGGCGAACGAGCTCCTATCCTGTGTGCCCCCAGGAGCGTCGCAGAGTTAAGGCACTCCGTGGTGGAGTATGGCCTCATGGAAGCCACTGCACACCCAACTCCCCCGACGTGAAACACTGGAACTTACCTTGAGGCCTGAGGTCACCTTTCGTTCGGCCGGAGCGGAACATGTGGTGCCGTGGGAGGAGTTCCTAGAAAGGGATGGCCAGCACGGTTTTCGCTTTGAGAGAACACGCAGCCTCGGCCCACAACGACAATCCTGCCGTGCAGAGACGTCGGGCCGCTAGTGCTGTTCAGGCAGCTTTGAAGCCAAGCGCAAGGCGCCTCCAAACGGGGGGAAAGCGTACTCTCCCCTCCGCGTCCCACGTTCAAGCTGAATGACGCAGCATGTTTCTCGGAAGGCTCTGCCGAGCTATCTAGTACAAGGGAGAGAGTGCCTGCCTCTGCTGAGAAAGGTTTTGACGTGGGGATTGCCGGACATGAGGAAGAGCGTTCCCCAGGCCGTGCAAAGTTTAGGCTTTGGTGACTCTGGATGGTCCCAAGGGTCCAGACTTGTCCCTGGGAAAGCTGTCCTCTTTTTCTTTCTCCGGCTGGAAGCAAACAGCTGGCAACCGACTGCCGTACGCAGACGTCCTGGGGGAGCCCCCCGGTTTCATTTGGGACGCACGTGGGTGTCTCACAGAAGAGCCCAAATTCCTAATTGGGGGCACACCAGCGTGGAATGTAAGGCTGTTTAGAACTGCGTACCCTGAGGCCGTTGGGAGGCCGTACGAACGAGAGCTTTCGAGCGAACAGGGCAGCGCTTCGCCATCATCGTTGCCCGTTCACGGAGCTTAATGAGACGAATGCATGCACTTCCTGTGGCTCAAACGCAACAGAGGACTTGGAAGGCATACAGTGCCCTTTGACAGCTGTTACAACGAACGTGAGTGCACAGTGTCTCGTGAAATAAATCCCTAGCACCGTTGAAGCATCCCGTTAACGCATGCTTCTTCGCTCCTATGGCACTCCGAGGTGTTACTGACGGGGGAAATCTGGACTTTCACTTGAGGCCGGGTGGGGGGGGGGTGGGGGGCTCACAATTCTTTGGTCGGCGAGCTCCAGAGTGCTCTTGCTGAAGCTCCCAGCAAGGACCTGAGAGCAGCAGGCCTCACACGAGTACACTCAGACGGCTTCCGTCACGAGTCAACTCAGGCCTCTTATGTGAGGCCTTCCGGCAGCAAAGAGAAGGTGGGCGCGAGGGGTGTGCTTCAGGCAGCTTAGGACCCGCGACTGTCTCGTCTACCACGGAGGGGAATAAGGTTTGCCCAGGGTCGCCCAGTTTCAAAGCCGAGCTCACGTAGTTATCCTCAGTGGTTTCTGATTACCTCAAGGAAACACACGGGAGGAACAGGGCCCTTCCATGGAGGCCCTTTCGGGCACAGGGACCTCTGCGTGGGATCTACTGGGTAAGTATGGCAGTACCTTAGATAGGCCTCAGTGACCAAGGCTGTCGTCTGGCTCATGCCTTAGCTGTGTTAAGTGTGGAAAACGTGCTGGTCCTCAGGCTGGGCCCACGGCCTAGCTTTCGCTTCTGTGAGAGTGCTGCCCCGAGTCTCCTCCTGGAGCCAGTCGTCAGCACGGTGCCTTTTGGCACTGCAGTTCTCTTTCAGTCAAGGAGGCCGTGCGACTGGCACAGGGAGTCTGCGCAGCACGGCCTTCGCGAGGCTCTTTGACGACTGGGGCACTCAAGGCAGGCAAGCCAGAGAGCAGTACGTTGCCCTTGCTATGAACGTGAAGAGCTTTCTCCAGGGCCCTGTGGAGGCTAAGGTTCCTCAGAAGCCGGGAGCCGCCGTTGCGGCACGGAGAGAAGTCATCCTGCGACCTTGGCGAACGAGCTCCTATCCTGTGTGCCCCCAGGAGCGTCGCAGAGTTAAGGCACTCCGTGGTGGAGTATGGCCTCATGGAAGCCACTGCACACCCAACTCCCCCGACGTGAAACACTGGAACTTACCTTGAGGCCTGAGGTCACCTTTCGTTCGGCCGGAGCGGAACATGTGGTGCCGTGGGAGGAGTTCCTAGAAAGGGATGGCCAGCACGGTTTTCGCTTTGAGAGAACACGCAGCCTCGGCCCACAACGACAATCCTGCCGTGCAGAGACGTCGGGCCGCTAGTGCTGTTCAGGCAGCTTTGAAGCCAAGCGCAAGGCGCCTCCAAACGGGGGGAAAGCGTACTCTCCCCTCCGCGTCCCACGTTCAAGCTGAATGACGCAGCATGTTTCTCGGAAGGCTCTGCCGAGCTATCTAGTACAAGGGAGAGAGTGCCTGCCTCTGCTGAGAAAGGTTTTGACGTGGGGATTGCCGGACATGAGGAAGAGCGTTCCCCAGGCCGTGCAAAGTTTAGGCTTTGGTGACTCTGGATGGTCCCAAGGGTCCAGACTTGTCCCTGGGAAAGCTGTCCTCTTTTTCTTTCTCCGGCTGGAAGCAAACAGCTGGCAACCGACTGCCGTACGCAGACGTCCTGGGGGAGCCCCCCGGTTTCATTTGGGACGCACGTGGGTGTCTCACAGAAGAGCCCAAATTCCTAATTGGGGGCACACCAGCGTGGAATGTAAGGCTGTTTAGAACTGCGTACCCTGAGGCCGTTGGGAGGCCGTACGAACGAGAGCTTTCGAGCGAACAGGGCAGCGCTTCGCCATCATCGTTGCCCGTTCACGGAGCTTAATGAGACGAATGCATGCACTTCCTGTGGCTCAAACGCAACAGAGGACTTGGAAGGCATACAGTGCCCTTTGACAGCTGTTACAACGAACGTGAGTGCACAGTGTCTCGTGAAATAAATCCCTAGCACCGTTGAAGCATCCCGTTAACGCATGCTTCTTCGCTCCTATGGCACTCCGAGGTGTTACTGACGGGGGAAATCTGGACTTTCACTTGAGGCCGGGTGGGGGGGGGGTGGGGGGCTCACAATTCTTTGGTCGGCGAGCTCCAGAGTGCTCTTGCTGAAGCTCCCAGCAAGGACCTGAGAGCAGCAGGCCTCACACGAGTACACTCAGACGGCTTCCGTCACGAGTCAACTCAGGCCTCTTATGTGAGGCCTTCCGGCAGCAAAGAGAAGGTGGGCGCGAGGGGTGTGCTTCAGGCAGCTTAGGACCCGCGACTGTCTCGTCTACCACGGAGGGGAATAAGGTTTGCCCAGGGTCGCCCAGTTTCAAAGCCGAGCTCACGTAGTTATCCTCAGTGGTTTCTGATTACCTCAAGGAAACACACGGGAGGAACAGGGCCCTTCCATGGAGGCCCTTTCGGGCACAGGGACCTCTGCGTGGGATCTACTGGGTAAGTATGGCAGTACCTTAGATAGGCCTCAGTGACCAAGGCTGTCGTCTGGCTCATGCCTTAGCTGTGTTAAGTGTGGAAAACGTGCTGGTCCTCAGGCTGGGCCCACGGCCTAGCTTTCGCTTCTGTGAGAGTGCTGCCCCGAGTCTCCTCCTGGAGCCAGTCGTCAGCACGGTGCCTTTTGGCACTGCAGTTCTCTTTCAGTCAAGGAGGCCGTGCGACTGGCACAGGGAGTCTGCGCAGCACGGCCTTCGCGAGGCTCTTTGACGACTGGGGCACTCAAGGCAGGCAAGCCAGAGAGCAGTACGTTGCCCTTGCTATGAACGTGAAGAGCTTTCTCCAGGGCCCTGTGGAGGCTAAGGTTCCTCAGAAGCCGGGAGCCGCCGTTGCGGCACGGAGAGAAGTCATCCTGCGACCTTGGCGAACGAGCTCCTATCCTGTGTGCCCCCAGGAGCGTCGCAGAGTTAAGGCACTCCGTGGTGGAGTATGGCCTCATGGAAGCCACTGCACACCCAACTCCCCCGACGTGAAACACTGGAACTTACCTTGAGGCCTGAGGTCACCTTTCGTTCGGCCGGAGCGGAACATGTGGTGCCGTGGGAGGAGTTCCTAGAAAGGGATGGCCAGCACGGTTTTCGCTTTGAGAGAACACGCAGCCTCGGCCCACAACGACAATCCTGCCGTGCAGAGACGTCGGGCCGCTAGTGCTGTTCAGGCAGCTTTGAAGCCAAGCGCAAGGCGCCTCCAAACGGGGGGAAAGCGTACTCTCCCCTCCGCGTCCCACGTTCAAGCTGAATGACGCAGCATGTTTCTCGGAAGGCTCTGCCGAGCTATCTAGTACAAGGGAGAGAGTGCCTGCCTCTGCTGAGAAAGGTTTTGACGTGGGGATTGCCGGACATGAGGAAGAGCGTTCCCCAGGCCGTGCAAAGCTTAGGCTTTGGTGACTCTGGATGGTCCCAAGGGTCCAGACTTGTCCCTGGGAAAGCTGTCCTCTTTTTCTTTCTCCGGCTGGAAGCAAACAGCTGGCAACCGACTGCCGTACGCAGACGTCCTGGGGGAGCCCCCCGGTTTCATTTGGGACGCACGTGGGTGTCTCACAGAAGAGCCCAAATTCCTAATTGGGGGCACACCAGCGTGGAATGTAAGGCTGTTTAGAACTGCGTACCCTGAGGCCGTTGGGAGGCCGTACGAACGAGAGCTTTCGAGCGAACAGGGCAGCGCTTCGCCATCATCGTTGCCCGTTCACGGAGCTTAATGAGACGAATGCATGCACTTCCTGTGGCTCAAACGCAACAGAGGACTTGGAAGGCATACAGTGCCCTTTGACAGCTGTTACAACGAACGTGAGTGCACAGTGTCTCGTGAAATAAATCCCTAGCACCGTTGAAGCATCCCGTTAACGCATGCTTCTTCGCTCCTATGGCACTCCGAGGTGTTACTGACGGGGGAAATCTGGACTTTCACTTGAGGCCGGGTGGGGGGGGGGTGGGGGGCTCACAATTCTTTGGTCGGCGAGCTCCAGAGTGCTCTTGCTGAAGCTCCCAGCAAGGACCTGAGAGCAGCAGGCCTCACACGAGTACACTCAGACGGCTTCCGTCACGAGTCAACTCAGGCCTCTTATGTGAGGCCTTCCGGCAGCAAAGAGAAGGTGGGCGCGAGGGGTGTGCTTCAGGCAGCTTAGGACCCGCGACTGTCTCGTCTACCACGGAGGGGAATAAGGTTTGCCCAGGGTCGCCCAGTTTCAAAGCCGAGCTCACGTAGTTATCCTCAGTGGTTTCTGATTACCTCAAGGAAACACACGGGAGGAACAGGGCCCTTCCATGGAGGCCCTTTTGGGCACAGGGACCTCTGCGTGGGATCTACTGGGTAAGTATGGCAGTACCTTAGATAGGCCTCAGTGACCAAGGCTGTCGTCTGGCTCATGCCTTAGCTGTGTTAAGTGTGGAAAACGTGCTGGTCCTCAGGCTGGGCCCACGGCCTAGCTTTCGCTTCTGTGAGAGTGCTGCCCCGAGTCTCCTCCTGGAGCCAGTCGTCAGCACGGTGCCTTTTGGCACTGCAGTTCTCTTTCAGTCAAGGAGGCCGTGCGACTGGCACAGGGAGTCTGCGCAGCACGGCCTTCGCGAGGCTCTTTGACGACTGGGGCACTCAAGGCAGGCAAGCCAGAGAGCAGTACGTTGCCCTTGCTATGAACGTGAAGAGCTTTCTCCAGGGCCCTGTGGAGGCTAAGGTTCCTCAGAAGCCGGGAGCCGCCGTTGCGGCACGGAGAGAAGTCATCCTGCGACCTTGGCGAACGAGCTCCTATCCTGTGTGCCCCCAGGAGCGTCGCAGAGTTAAGGCACTCCGTGGTGGAGTATGGCCTCATGGAAGCCACTGCACACCCAACTCCCCCGACGTGAAACACTGGAACTTACCTTGAGGCCTGAGGTCACCTTTCGTTCGGCCGGAGCGGAACATGTGGTGCCGTGGGAGGAGTTCCTAGAAAGGGATGGCCAGCACGGTTTTCGCTTTGAGAGAACACGCAGCCTCGGCCCACAACGACAATCCTGCCGTGCAGAGACGTCGGGCCGCTAGTGCTGTTCAGGCAGCTTTGAAGCCAAGCGCAAGGCGCCTCCAAACGGGGGGAAAGCGTACTCTCCCCTCCGCGTCCCACGTTCAAGCTGAATGACGCAGCATGTTTCTCGGAAGGCTCTGCCGAGCTATCTAGTACAAGGGAGAGAGTGCCTGCCTCTGCTGAGAAAGGTTTTGACGTGGGGATTGCCGGACATGAGGAAGAGCGTTCCCCAGGCCGTGCAAAGTTTAGGCTTTGGTGACTCTGGATGGTCCCAAGGGTCCAGACTTGTCCCTGGGAAAGCTGTCCTCTTTTTCTTTCTCCGGCTGGAAGCAAACAGCTGGCAACCGACTGCCGTACGCAGACGTCCTGGGGGAGCCCCCCGGTTTCATTTGGGACGCACGTGGGTGTCTCACAGAAGAGCCCAAATTCCTAATTGGGGGCACACCAGCGTGGAATGTAAGGCTGTTTAGAACTGCGTACCCTGAGGCCGTTGGGAGGCCGTACGAACGAGAGCTTTCGAGCGAACAGGGCAGCGCTTCGCCATCATCGTTGCCCGTTCACGGAGCTTAATGAGACGAATGCATGCACTTCCTGTGGCTCAAACGCAACAGAGGACTTGGAAGGCATACAGTGCCCTTTGACAGCTGTTACAACGAACGTGAGTGCACAGTGTCTCGTGAAATAAATCCCTAGCACCGTTGAAGCATCCCGTTAACGCATGCTTCTTCGCTCCTATGGCACTCCGAGGTGTTACTGACGGGGGAAATCTGGACTTTCACTTGAGGCCGGGTGGGGGGGGGGTGGGGGGCTCACAATTCTTTGGTCGGCGAGCTCCAGAGTGCTCTTGCTGAAGCTCCCAGCAAGGACCTGAGAGCAGCAGGCCTCACACGAGTACACTCAGACGGCTTCCGTCACGAGTCAACTCAGGCCTCTTATGTGAGGCCTTCCGGCAGCAAAGAGAAGGTGGGCGCGAGGGGTGTGCTTCAGGCAGCTTAGGACCCGCGACTGTCTCGTCTACCACGGAGGGGAATAAGGTTTGCCCAGGGTCGCCCAGTTTCAAAGCCGAGCTCACGTAGTTATCCTCAGTGGTTTCTGATTACCTCAAGGAAACACACGGGAGGAACAGGGCCCTTCCATGGAGGCCCTTTCGGGCACAGGGACCTCTGCGTGGGATCTACTGGGTAAGTATGGCAGTACCTTAGATAGGCCTCAGTGACCAAGGCTGTCGTCTGGCTCATGCCTTAGCTGTGTTAAGTGTGGAAAACGTGCTGGTCCTCAGGCTGGGCCCACGGCCTAGCTTTCGCTTCTGTGAGAGTGCTGCCCCGAGTCTCCTCCTGGAGCCAGTCGTCAGCACGGTGCCTTTTGGCACTGCAGTTCTCTTTCAGTCAAGGAGGCCGTGCGACTGGCACAGGGAGTCTGCGCAGCACGGCCTTCGCGAGGCTCTTTGACGACTGGGGCACTCAAGGCAGGCAAGCCAGAGAGCAGTACGTTGCCCTTGCTATGAACGTGAAGAGCTTTCTCCAGGGCCCTGTGGAGGCTAAGGTTCCTCAGAAGCCGGGAGCCGCCGTTGCGGCACGGAGAGAAGTCATCCTGCGACCTTGGCGAACGAGCTCCTATCCTGTGTGCCCCCAGGAGCGTCGCAGAGTTAAGGCACTCCGTGGTGGAGTATGGCCTCATGGAAGCCACTGCACACCCAACTCCCCCGACGTGAAACACTGGAACTTACCTTGAGGCCTGAGGTCACCTTTCGTTCGGCCGGAGCGGAACATGTGGTGCCGTGGGAGGAGTTCCTAGAAAGGGATGGCCAGCACGGTTTTCGCTTTGAGAGAACACGCAGCCTCGGCCCACAACGACAATCCTGCCGTGCAGAGACGTCGGGCCGCTAGTGCTGTTCAGGCAGCTTTGAAGCCAAGCGCAAGGCGCCTCCAAACGGGGGGAAAGCGTACTCTCCCCTCCGCGTCCCACGTTCAAGCTGAATGACGCAGCATGTTTCTCGGAAGGCTCTGCCGAGCTATCTAGTACAAGGGAGAGAGTGCCTGCCTCTGCTGAGAAAGGTTTTGACGTGGGGATTGCCGGACATGAGGAAGAGCGTTCCCCAGGCCGTGCAAAGTTTAGGCTTTGGTGACTCTGGATGGTCCCAAGGGTCCAGACTTGTCCCTGGGAAAGCTGTCCTCTTTTTCTTTCTCCGGCTGGAAGCAAACAGCTGGCAACCGACTGCCGTACGCAGACGTCCTGGGGGAGCCCCCCGGTTTCATTTGGGACGCACGTGGGTGTCTCACAGAAGAGCCCAAATTCCTAATTGGGGGCACACCAGCGTGGAATGTAAGGCTGTTTAGAACTGCGTACCCTGAGGCCGTTGGGAGGCCGTACGAACGAGAGCTTTCGAGCGAACAGGGCAGCGCTTCGCCATCATCGTTGCCCGTTCACGGAGCTTAATGAGACGAATGCATGCACTTCCTGTGGCTCAAACGCAACAGAGGACTTGGAAGGCATACAGTGCCCTTTGACAGCTGTTACAACGAACGTGAGTGCACAGTGTCTCGTGAAATAAATCCCTAGCACCGTTGAAGCATCCCGTTAACGCATGCTTCTTCGCTCCTATGGCACTCCGAGGTGTTACTGACGGGGGAAATCTGGACTTTCACTTGAGGCCGGGTGGGGGGGGGGGTGGGGGGCTCACAATTCTTTGGTCGGCGAGCTCCAGAGTGCTCTTGCTGAAGCTCCCAGCAAGGACCTGAGAGCAGCAGGCCTCACACGAGTACACTCAGACGGCTTCCGTCACGAGTCAACTCAGGCCTCTTATGTGAGGCCTTCCGGCAGCAAAGAGAAGGTGGGCGCGAGGGGTGTGCTTCAGGCAGCTTAGGACCCGCGACTGTCTCGTCTACCACGGAGGGGAATAAGGTTTGCCCAGGGTCGCCCAGTTTCAAAGCCGAGCTCACGTAGTTATCCTCAGTGGTTTCTGATTACCTCAAGGAAACACACGGGAGGAACAGGGCCCTTCCATGGAGGCCCTTTCGGGCACAGGGACCTCTGCGTGGGATCTACTGGGTAAGTATGGCAGTACCTTAGATAGGCCTCAGTGACCAAGGCTGTCGTCTGGCTCATGCCTTAGCTGTGTTAAGTGTGGAAAACGTGCTGGTCCTCAGGCTGGGCCCACGGCCTAGCTTTCGCTTCTGTGAGAGTGCTGCCCCGAGTCTCCTCCTGGAGCCAGTCGTCAGCACGGTGCCTTTTGGCACTGCAGTTCTCTTTCAGTCAAGGAGGCCGTGCGACTGGCACAGGGAGTCTGCGCAGCACGGCCTTCGCGAGGCTCTTTGACGACTGGGGCACTCAAGGCAGGCAAGCCAGAGAGCAGTACGTTGCCCTTGCTATGAACGTGAAGAGCTTTCTCCAGGGCCCTGTGGAGGCTAAGGTTCCTCAGAAGCCGGGAGCCGCCGTTGCGGCACGGAGAGAAGTCATCCTGCGACCTTGGCGAACGAGCTCCTATCCTGTGTGCCCCCAGGAGCGTCGCAGAGTTAAGGCACTCCGTGGTGGAGTATGGCCTCATGGAAGCCACTGCACACCCAACTCCCCCGACGTGAAACACTGGAACTTACCTTGAGGCCTGAGGTCACCTTTCGTTCGGCCGGAGCGGAACATGTGGTGCCGTGGGAGGAGTTCCTAGAAAGGGATGGCCAGCACGGTTTTCGCTTTGAGAGAACACGCAGCCTCGGCCCACAACGACAATCCTGCCGTGCAGAGACGTCGGGCCGCTAGTGCTGTTCAGGCAGCTTTGAAGCCAAGCGCAAGGCGCCTCCAAACGGGGGGAAAGCGTACTCTCCCCTCCGCGTCCCACGTTCAAGCTGAATGACGCAGCATGTTTCTCGGAAGGCTCTGCCGAGCTATCTAGTACAAGGGAGAGAGTGCCTGCCTCTGCTGAGAAAGGTTTTGACGTGGGGATTGCCGGACATGAGGAAGAGCGTTCCCCAGGCCGTGCAAAGTTTAGGCTTTGGTGACTCTGGATGGTCCCAAGGGTCCAGACTTGTCCCTGGGAAAGCTGTCCTCTTTTTCTTTCTCCGGCTGGAAGCAAACAGCTGGCAACCGACTGCCGTACGCAGACGTCCTGGGGGAGCCCCCCGGTTTCATTTGGGACGCACGTGGGTGTCTCACAGAAGAGCCCAAATTCCTAATTGGGGGCACACCAGCGTGGAATGTAAGGCTGTTTAGAACTGCGTACCCTGAGGCCGTTGGGAGGCCGTACGAACGAGAGCTTTCGAGCGAACAGGGCAGCGCTTCGCCATCATCGTTGCCCGTTCACGGAGCTTAATGAGACGAATGCATGCACTTCCTGTGGCTCAAACGCAACAGAGGACTTGGAAGGCATACAGTGCCCTTTGACAGCTGTTACAACGAACGTGAGTGCACAGTGTCTCGTGAAATAAATCCCTAGCACCGTTGAAGCATCCCGTTAACGCATGCTTCTTCGCTCCTATGGCACTCCGAGGTGTTACTGACGGGGGAAATCTGGACTTTCACTTGAGGCCGGGTGGGGGGGGGGTGGGGGGCTCACAATTCTTTGGTCGGCGAGCTCCAGAGTGCTCTTGCTGAAGCTCCCAGCAAGGACCTGAGAGCAGCAGGCCTCACACGAGTACACTCAGACGGCTTCCGTCACGAGTCAACTCAGGCCTCTTATGTGAGGCCTTCCGGCAGCAAAGAGAAGGTGGGCGCGAGGGGTGTGCTTCAGGCAGCTTAGGACCCGCGACTGTCTCGTCTACCACGGAGGGGAATAAGGTTTGCCCAGGGTCGCCCAGTTTCAAAGCCGAGCTCACGTAGTTATCCTCAGTGGTTTCTGATTACCTCAAGGAAACACACGGGAGGAACAGGGCCCTTCCATGGAGGCCCTTTCGGGCACAGGGACCTCTGCGTGGGATCTACTGGGTAAGTATGGCAGTACCTTAGATAGGCCTCAGTGACCAAGGCTGTCGTCTGGCTCATGCCTTAGCTGTGTTAAGTGTGGAAAACGTGCTGGTCCTCAGGCTGGGCCCACGGCCTAGCTTTCGCTTCTGTGAGAGTGCTGCCCCGAGTCTCCTCCTGGAGCCAGTCGTCAGCACGGTGCCTTTTGGCACTGCAGTTCTCTTTCAGTCAAGGAGGCCGTGCGACTGGCACAGGGAGTCTGCGCAGCACGGCCTTCGCGAGGCTCTTTGACGACTGGGGCACTCAAGGCAGGCAAGCCAGAGAGCAGTACGTTGCCCTTGCTATGAACGTGAAGAGCTTTCTCCAGGGCCCTGTGGAGGCTAAGGTTCCTCAGAAGCCGGGAGCCGCCGTTGCGGCACGGAGAGAAGTCATCCTGCGACCTTGGCGAACGAGCTCCTATCCTGTGTGCCCCCAGGAGCGTCGCAGAGTTAAGGCACTCCGTGGTGGAGTATGGCCTCATGGAAGCCACTGCACACCCAACTCCCCCGACGTGAAACACTGGAACTTACCTTGAGGCCTGAGGTCACCTTTCGTTCGGCCGGAGCGGAACATGTGGTGCCGTGGGAGGAGTTCCTAGAAAGGGATGGCCAGCACGGTTTTCGCTTTGAGAGAACACGCAGCCTCGGCCCACAACGACAATCCTGCCGTGCAGAGACGTCGGGCCGCTAGTGCTGTTCAGGCAGCTTTGAAGCCAAGCGCAAGGCGCCTCCAAACGGGGGGAAAGCGTACTCTCCCCTCCGCGTCCCACGTTCAAGCTGAATGACGCAGCATGTTTCTCGGAAGGCTCTGCCGAGCTATCTAGTACAAGGGAGAGAGTGCCTGCCTCTGCTGAGAAAGGTTTTGACGTGGGGATTGCCGGACATGAGGAAGAGCGTTCCCCAGGCCGTGCAAAGTTTAGGCTTTGGTGACTCTGGATGGTCCCAAGGGTCCAGACTTGTCCCTGGGAAAGCTGTCCTCTTTTTCTTTCTCCAGCTGGAAGCAAACAGCTGGCAACCGACTGCCGTACGCAGACGTCCTGGGGGAGCCCCCCGGTTTCATTTGGGACGCACGTGGGTGTCTCACAGAAGAGCCCAAATTCCTAATTGGGGGCACACCAGCGTGGAATGTAAGGCTGTTTAGAACTGCGTACCCTGAGGCCGTTGGGAGGCCGTACGAACGAGAGCTTTCGAGCGAACAGGGCAGCGCTTCGCCATCATCGTTGCCCGTTCACGGAGCTTAATGAGACGAATGCATGCACTTCCTGTGGCTCAAACGCAACAGAGGACTTGGAAGGCATACAGTGCCCTTTGACAGCTGTTACAACGAACGTGAGTGCACAGTGTCTCGTGAAATAAATCCCTAGCACCGTTGAAGCATCCCGTTAACGCATGCTTCTTCGCTCCTATGGCACTCCGAGGTGTTACTGACGGGGGAAATCTGGACTTTCACTTGAGGCCGGGTGGGGGGGGGGTGGGGGGCTCACAATTCTTTGGTCGGCGAGCTCCAGAGTGCTCTTGCTGAAGCTCCCAGCAAGGACCTGAGAGCAGCAGGCCTCACACGAGTACACTCAGACGGCTTCCGTCACGAGTCAACTCAGGCCTCTTATGTGAGGCCTTCCGGCAGCAAAGAGAAGGTGGGCGCGAGGGGTGTGCTTCAGGCAGCTTAGGACCCGCGACTGTCTCGTCTACCACGGAGGGGAATAAGGTTTGCCCAGGGTCGCCCAGTTTCAAAGCCGAGCTCACGTAGTTATCCTCAGTGGTTTCTGATTACCTCAAGGAAACACACGGGAGGAACAGGGCCCTTCCATGGAGGCCCTTTCGGGCACAGGGACCTCTGCATGGGATCTACTGGGTAAGTATGGCAGTACCTTAGATAGGCCTCAGTGACCAAGGCTGTCGTCTGGCTCATGCCTTAGCTGTGTTAAGTGTGGAAAACGTGCTGGTCCTCAGGCTGGGCCCACGGCCTAGCTTTCGCTTCTGTGAGAGTGCTGCCCCGAGTCTCCTCCTGGAGCCAGTCGTCAGCACGGTGCCTTTTGGCACTGCAGTTCTCTTTCAGTCAAGGAGGCCGTGCGACTGGCACAGGGAGTCTGCGCAGCACGGCCTTCGCGAGGCTCTTTGACGACTGGGGCACTCAAGGCAGGCAAGCCAGAGAGCAGTACGTTGCCCTTGCTATGAACGTGAAGAGCTTTCTCCAGGGCCCTGTGGAGGCTAAGGTTCCTCAGAAGCCGGGAGCCGCCGTTGCGGCACGGAGAGAAGTCATCCTGCGACCTTGGCGAACGAGCTCCTATCCTGTGTGCCCCCAGGAGCGTCGCAGAGTTAAGGCACTCCGTGGTGGAGTATGGCCTCATGGAAGCCACTGCACACCCAACTCCCCCGACGTGAAACACTGGAACTTACCTTGAGGCCTGAGGTCACCTTTCGTTCGGCCGGAGCGGAACATGTGGTGCCGTGGGAGGAGTTCCTAGAAAGGGATGGCCAGCACGGTTTTCGCTTTGAGAGAACACGCAGCCTCGGCCCACAACGACAATCCTGCCGTGCAGAGACGTCGGGCCGCTAGTGCTGTTCAGGCAGCTTTGAAGCCAAGCGCAAGGCGCCTCCAAACGGGGGGAAAGCGTACTCTCCCCTCCGCGTCCCACGTTCAAGCTGAATGACGCAGCATGTTTCTCGGAAGGCTCTGCCGAGCTATCTAGTACAAGGGAGAGAGTGCCTGCCTCTGCTGAGAAAGGTTTTGACGTGGGGATTGCCGGACATGAGGAAGAGCGTTCCCCAGGCCGTGCAAAGTTTAGGCTTTGGTGACTCTGGATGGTCCCAAGGGTCCAGACTTGTCCCTGGGAAAGCTGTCCTCTTTTTCTTTCTCCGGCTGGAAGCAAACAGCTGGCAACCGACTGCCGTACGCAGACGTCCTGGGGGAGCCCCCCGGTTTCATTTGGGACGCACGTGGGTGTCTCACAGAAGAGCCCAAATTCCTAATTGGGGGCACACCAGCGTGGAATGTAAGGCTGTTTAGAACTGCGTACCCTGAGGCCGTTGGGAGGCCGTACGAACGAGAGCTTTCGAGCGAACAGGGCAGCGCTTCGCCATCATCGTTGCCCGTTCACGGAGCTTAATGAGACGAATGCATGCACTTCCTGTGGCTCAAACGCAACAGAGGACTTGGAAGGCATACAGTGCCCTTTGACAGCTGTTACAACGAACGTGAGTGCACAGTGTCTCGTGAAATAAATCCCTAGCACCGTTGAAGCATCCCGTTAACGCATGCTTCTTCGCTCCTATGGCACTCCGAGGTGTTACTGACGGGGGAAATCTGGACTTTCACTTGAGGCCGGGTGGGGGGGGGGTGGGGGGCTCACAATTCTTTGGTCGGCGAGCTCCAGAGTGCTCTTGCTGAAGCTCCCAGCAAGGACCTGAGAGCAGCAGGCCTCACACGAGTACACTCAGACGGCTTCCGTCACGAGTCAACTCAGGCCTCTTATGTGAGGCCTTCCGGCAGCAAAGAGAAGGTGGGCGCGAGGGGTGTGCTTCAGGCAGCTTAGGACCCGCGACTGTCTCGTCTACCACGGAGGGGAATAAGGTTTGCCCAGGGTCGCCCAGTTTCAAAGCCGAGCTCACGTAGTTATCCTCAGTGGTTTCTGATTACCTCAAGGAAACACACGGGAGGAACAGGGCCCTTCCATGGAGGCCCTTTCGGGCACAGGGACCTCTGCGTGGGATCTACTGGGTAAGTATGGCAGTACCTTAGATAGGCCTCAGTGACCAAGGCTGTCGTCTGGCTCATGCCTTAGCTGTGTTAAGTGTGGAAAACGTGCTGGTCCTCAGGCTGGGCCCACGGCCTAGCTTTCGCTTCTGTGAGAGTGCTGCCCCGAGTCTCCTCCTGGAGCCAGTCGTCAGCACGGTGCCTTTTGGCACTGCAGTTCTCTTTCAGTCAAGGAGGCCGTGCGACTGGCACAGGGAGTCTGCGCAGCACGGCCTTCGCGAGGCTCTTTGACGACTGGGGCACTCAAGGCAGGCAAGCCAGAGAGCAGTACGTTGCCCTTGCTATGAACGTGAAGAGCTTTCTCCAGGGCCCTGTGGAGGCTAAGGTTCCTCAGAAGCCGGGAGCCGCCGTTGCGGCACGGAGAGAAGTCATCCTGCGACCTTGGCGAACGAGCTCCTATCCTGTGTGCCCCCAGGAGCGTCGCAGAGTTAAGGCACTCCGTGGTGGAGTATGGCCTCATGGAAGCCACTGCACACCCAACTCCCCCGACGTGAAACACTGGAACTTACCTTGAGGCCTGAGGTCACCTTTCGTTCGGCCGGAGCGGAACATGTGGTGCCGTGGGAGGAGTTCCTAGAAAGGGATGGCCAGCACGGTTTTCGCTTTGAGAGAACACGCAGCCTCGGCCCACAACGACAATCCTGCCGTGCAGAGACGTCGGGCCGCTAGTGCTGTTCAGGCAGCTTTGAAGCCAAGCGCAAGGCGCCTCCAAACGGGGGGAAAGCGTACTCTCCCCTCCGCGTCCCACGTTCAAGCTGAATGACGCAGCATGTTTCTCGGAAGGCTCTGCCGAGCTATCTAGTACAAGGGAGAGAGTGCCTGCCTCTGCTGAGAAAGGTTTTGACGTGGGGATTGCCGGACATGAGGAAGAGCGTTCCCCAGGCCGTGCAAAGTTTAGGCTTTGGTGACTCTGGATGGTCCCAAGGGTCCAGACTTGTCCCTGGGAAAGCTGTCCTCTTTTTCTTTCTCCGGCTGGAAGCAAACAGCTGGCAACCGACTGCCGTACGCAGACGTCCTGGGGGAGCCCCCCGGTTTCATTTGGGACGCACGTGGGTGTCTCACAGAAGAGCCCAAATTCCTAATTGGGGGCACACCAGCGTGGAATGTAAGGCTGTTTAGAACTGCGTACCCTGAGGCCGTTGGGAGGCCGTACGAACGAGAGCTTTCGAGCGAACAGGGCAGCGCTTCGCCATCATCGTTGCCCGTTCACGGAGCTTAATGAGACGAATGCATGCACTTCCTGTGGCTCAAACGCAACAGAGGACTTGGAAGGCATACAGTGCCCTTTGACAGCTGTTACAACGAACGTGAGTGCACAGTGTCTCGTGAAATAAATCCCTAGCACCGTTGAAGCATCCCGTTAACGCATGCTTCTTCGCTCCTATGGCACTCCGAGGTGTTACTGACGGGGGAAATCTGGACTTTCACTTGAGGCCGGGTGGGGGGGGGGTGGGGGGCTCACAATTCTTTGGTCGGCGAGCTCCAGAGTGCTCTTGCTGAAGCTCCCAGCAAGGACCTGAGAGCAGCAGGCCTCACACGAGTACACTCAGACGGCTTCCGTCACGAGTCAACTCAGGCCTCTTATGTGAGGCCTTCCGGCAGCAAAGAGAAGGTGGGCGCGAGGGGTGTGCTTCAGGCAGCTTAGGACCCGCGACTGTCTCGTCTACCACGGAGGGGAATAAGGTTTGCCCAGGGTCGCCCAGTTTCAAAGCCGAGCTCACGTAGTTATCCTCAGTGGTTTCTGATTACCTCAAGGAAACACACGGGAGGAACAGGGCCCTTCCATGGAGGCCCTTTCGGGCACAGGGACCTCTGCGTGGGATCTACTGGGTAAGTATGGCAGTACCTTAGATAGGCCTCAGTGACCAAGGCTGTCGTCTGGCTCATGCCTTAGCTGTGTTAAGTGTGGAAAACGTGCTGGTCCTCAGGCTGGGCCCACGGCCTAGCTTTCGCTTCTGTGAGAGTGCTGCCCCGAGTCTCCTCCTGGAGCCAGTCGTCAGCACGGTGCCTTTTGGCACTGCAGTTCTCTTTCAGTCAAGGAGGCCGTGCGACTGGCACAGGGAGTCTGCGCAGCACGGCCTTCGCGAGGCTCTTTGACGACTGGGGCACTCAAGGCAGGCAAGCCAGAGAGCAGTACGTTGCCCTTGCTATGAACGTGAAGAGCTTTCTCCAGGGCCCTGTGGAGGCTAAGGTTCCTCAGAAGCCGGGAGCCGCCGTTGCGGCACGGAGAGAAGTCATCCTGCGACCTTGGCGAACGAGCTCCTATCCTGTGTGCCCCCAGGAGCGTCGCAGAGTTAAGGCACTCCGTGGTGGAGTATGGCCTCATGGAAGCCACTGCACACCCAACTCCCCCGACGTGAAACACTGGAACTTACCTTGAGGCCTGAGGTCACCTTTCGTTCGGCCGGAGCGGAACATGTGGTGCCGTGGGAGGAGTTCCTAGAAAGGGATGGCCAGCACGGTTTTCGCTTTGAGAGAACACGCAGCCTCGGCCCACAACGACAATCCTGCCGTGCAGAGACGTCGGGCCGCTAGTGCTGTTCAGGCAGCTTTGAAGCCAAGCGCAAGGCGCCTCCAAACGGGGGGAAAGCGTACTCTCCCCTCCGCGTCCCACGTTCAAGCTGAAT
Organism: Leucopleurus acutus; assembly: GCF_964270905.1. Taxonomy (NCBI): domain Eukaryota; kingdom Metazoa; phylum Chordata; class Mammalia; order Artiodactyla; family Delphinidae; genus Leucopleurus; species Leucopleurus acutus. The sequence goes on along the minus strand of NW_028138871.1, from coordinate 143,044 downwards.
GACGCAGCATGTTTCTCGGAAGGCTCTGCCGAGCTATCTAGTACAAGGGAGAGAGTGCCTGCCTCTGCTGAGAAAGGTTTTGACGTGGGGATTGCCGGACATGAGGAAGAGCGTTCCCCAGGCCGTGCAAAGTTTAGGCTTTGGTGACTCTGGATGGTCCCAAGGGCCAGACTTGTCCCTGGGAAAGCTGTCCTCTTTTTCTTTCTCCGGCTGGAAGCAAACAGCTGGCAACCGACTGCCGTACGCAGACGTCCTGGGGGAGCCCCCCGGTTTCATTTGGGACGCACGTGGGTGTCTCACAGAAGAGCCCAAATTCCTAATTGGGGGCACACCAGCGTGGAATGTAAGGCTGTTTAGAACTGCGTACCCTGAGGCCGTTGGGAGGCCGTACGAACGAGAGCTTTCGAGCGAACAGGGCAGCGCTTCGCCATCATCGTTGCCCGTTCACGGAGCTTAATGAGACGAATGCATGCACTTCCTGTGGCTCAAACGCAACAGAGGACTTGGAAGGCATACAGTGCCCTTTGACAGCTGTTACAACGAACGTGAGTGCACAGTGTCTCGTGAAATAAATCCCTAGCACCGTTGAAGCATCCCGTTAACGCATGCTTCTTCGCTCCTATGGCACTCCGAGGTGTTACTGACGGGGGAAATCTGGACTTTCACTTGAGGCCGGGGGGGGGGGGGTGGGGGGCTCACAATTCTTTGGTCGGCGAGCTCCAGAGTGCTCTTGCTGAAGCTCCCAGCAAGGACCTGAGAGCAGCAGGCCTCACACGAGTACACTCAGACGGCTTCCGTCACGAGTCAACTCAGGCCTCTTATGTGAGGCCTTCCGGCAGCAAAGAGAAGGTGGGCGCGAGGGGTGTGCTTCAGGCAGCTTAGGACCCGCGACTGTCTCGTCTACCACGGAGGGGAATAAGGTTTGCCCAGGGTCGCCCAGTTTCAAAGCCGAGCTCACGTAGTTATCCTCAGTGGTTTCTGATTACCTCAAGGAAACACACGGGAGGAACAGGGCCCTTCCATGGAGGCCCTTTCGGGCACAGGGACCTCTGCGTGGGATCTACTGGGTAAGTATGGCAGTACCTTAGATAGGCCTCAGTGACCAAGGCTGTCGTCTGGCTCATGCCTTAGCTGTGTTAAGTGTGGAAAACGTGCTGGTCCTCAGGCTGGGCCCACGGCCTAGCTTTCGCTTCTGTGAGAGTGCTGCCCCGAGTCTCCTCCTGGAGCCAGTCGTCAGCACGGTGCCTTTTGGCACTGCAGTTCTCTTTCAGTCAAGGAGGCCGTGCGACTGGCACAGGGAGTCTGCGCAGCACGGCCTTCGCGAGGCTCTTTGACGACTGGGGCACTCAAGGCAGGCAAGCCAGAGAGCAGTACGTTGCCCTTGCTATGAACGTGAAGAGCTTTCTCCAGGGCCCTGTGGAGGCTAAGGTTCCTCAGAAGCCGGGAGCCGCCGTTGCGGCACGGAGAGAAGTCATCCTGCGACCTTGGCGAACGAGCTCCTATCCTGTGTGCCCCCAGGAGCGTCGCAGAGTTAAGGCACTCCGTGGTGGAGTATGGCCTCATGGAAGCCACTGCACACCCAACTCCCCCGACGTGAAACACTGGAACTTACCTTGAGGCCTGAGGTCACCTTTCGTTCGGCCGGAGCGGAACATGTGGTGCCGTGGGAGGAGTTCCTAGAAAGGGATGGCCAGCACGGTTTTCGCTTTGAGAGAACACGCAGCCTCGGCCCACAACGACAATCCTGCCGTGCAGAGACGTCGGGCCGCTAGTGCTGTTCAGGCAGCTTTGAAGCCAAGCGCAAGGCGCCTCCAAACGGGGGGAAAGCGTACTCTCCCCTCCGCGTCCCACGTTCAAGCTGAATGACGCAGCATGTTTCTCGGAAGGCTCTGCCGAGCTATCTAGTACAAGGGAGAGAGTGCCTGCCTCTGCTGAGAAAGGTTTTGACGTGGGGATTGCCGGACATGAGGAAGAGCGTTCCCCAGGCCGTGCAAAGCTTAGGCTTTGGTGACTCTGGATGGTCCCAAGGGTCCAGACTTGTCCCTGGGAAAGCTGTCCTCTTTTTCTTTCTCCGGCTGGAAGCAAACAGCTGGCAACCGACTGCCGTACGCAGACGTCCTGGGGGAGCCCCCCGGTTTCATTTGGGACGCACGTGGGTGTCTCACAGAAGAGCCCAAATTCCTAATTGGGGGCACACCAGCGTGGAATGTAAGGCTGTTTAGAACTGCGTACCCTGAGGCCGTTGGGAGGCCGTACGAACGAGAGCTTTCGAGCGAACAGGGCAGCGCTTCGCCATCATCGTTGCCCGTTCACGGAGCTTAATGAGACGAATGCATGCACTTCCTGTGGCTCAAACGCAACAGAGGACTTGGAAGGCATACAGTGCCCTTTGACAGCTGTTACAACGAACGTGAGTGCACAGTGTCTCGTGAAATAAATCCCTAGCACCGTTGAAGCATCCCGTTAACGCATGCTTCTTCGCTCCTATGGCACTCCGAGGTGTTACTGACGGGGGAAATCTGGACTTTCACTTGAGGCCGGGGGGGGGGGGGTGGGGGGCTCACAATTCTTTGGTCGGCGAGCTCCAGAGTGCTCTTGCTGAAGCTCCCAGCAAGGACCTGAGAGCAGCAGGCCTCACACGAGTACACTCAGACGGCTTCCGTCACGAGTCAACTCAGGCCTCTTATGTGAGGCCTTCCGGCAGCAAAGAGAAGGTGGGCGCGAGGGGTGTGCTTCAGGCAGCTTAGGACCCGCGACTGTCTCGTCTACCACGGAGGGGAATAAGGTTTGCCCAGGGTCGCCCAGTTTCAAAGCCGAGCTCACGTAGTTATCCTCAGTGGTTTCTGATTACCTCAAGGAAACACACGGGAGGAACAGGGCCCTTCCATGGAGGCCCTTTCGGGCACAGGGACCTCTGCGTGGGATCTACTGGGTAAGTATGGCAGTACCTTAGATAGGCCTCAGTGACCAAGGCTGTCGTCTGGCTCATGCCTTAGCTGTGTTAAGTGTGGAAAACGTGCTGGTCCTCAGGCTGGGCCCACGGCCTAGCTTTCGCTTCTGTGAGAGTGCTGCCCCGAGTCTCCTCCTGGAGCCAGTCGTCAGCACGGTGCCTTTTGGCACTGCAGTTCTCTTTCAGTCAAGGAGGCCGTGCGACTGGCACAGGGAGTCTGCGCAGCACGGCCTTCGCGAGGCTCTTTGACGACTGGGGCACTCAAGGCAGGCAAGCCAGAGAGCAGTACGTTGCCCTTGCTATGAACGTGAAGAGCTTTCTCCAGGGCCCTGTGGAGGCTAAGGTTCCTCAGAAGCCGGGAGCCGCCGTTGCGGCACGGAGAGAAGTCATCCTGCGACCTTGGCGAACGAGCTCCTATCCTGTGTGCCCCCAGGAGCGTCGCAGAGTTAAGGCACTCCGTGGTGGAGTATGGCCTCATGGAAGCCACTGCACACCCAACTCCCCCGACGTGAAACACTGGAACTTACCTTGAGGCCTGAGGTCACCTTTCGTTCGGCCGGAGCGGAACATGTGGTGCCGTGGGAGGAGTTCCTAGAAAGGGATGGCCAGCACGGTTTTCGCTTTGAGAGAACACGCAGCCTCGGCCCACAACGACAATCCTGCCGTGCAGAGACGTCGGGCCGCTAGTGCTGTTCAGGCAGCTTTGAAGCCAAGCGCAAGGCGCCTCCAAACGGGGGGAAAGCGTACTCTCCCCTCCGCGTCCCACGTTCAAGCTGAATGACGCAGCATGTTTCTCGGAAGGCTCTGCCGAGCTATCTAGTACAAGGGAGAGAGTGCCTGCCTCTGCTGAGAAAGGTTTTGACGTGGGGATTGCCGGACATGAGGAAGAGCGTTCCCCAGGCCGTGCAAAGCTTAGGCTTTGGTGACTCTGGATGGTCCCAAGGGTCCAGACTTGTCCCTGGGAAAGCTGTCCTCTTTTTCTTTCTCCGGCTGGAAGCAAACAGCTGGCAACCGACTGCCGTACGCAGACGTCCTGGGGGAGCCCCCCGGTTTCATTTGGGACGCACGTGGGTGTCTCACAGAAGAGCCCAAATTCCTAATTGGGGGCACACCAGCGTGGAATGTAAGGCTGTTTAGAACTGCGTACCCTGAGGCCGTTGGGAGGCCGTACGAACGAGAGCTTTCGAGCGAACAGGGCAGCGCTTCGCCATCATCGTTGCCCGTTCACGGAGCTTAATGAGACGAATGCATGCACTTCCTGTGGCTCAAACGCAACAGAGGACTTGGAAGGCATACAGTGCCCTTTGACAGCTGTTACAACGAACGTGAGTGCACAGTGTCTCGTGAAATAAATCCCTAGCACCGTTGAAGCATCCCGTTAACGCATGCTTCTTCGCTCCTATGGCACTCCGAGGTGTTACTGACGGGGGAAATCTGGACTTTCACTTGAGGCCGGGGGGGGGGGGGGGTGGGGGGCTCACAATTCTTTGGTCGGCGAGCTCCAGAGTGCTCTTGCTGAAGCTCCCAGCAAGGACCTGAGAGCAGCAGGCCTCACACGAGTACACTCAGACGGCTTCCGTCACGAGTCAACTCAGGCCTCTTATGTGAGGCCTTCCGGCAGCAAAGAGAAGGTGGGCGCGAGGGGTGTGCTTCAGGCAGCTTAGGACCCGCGACTGTCTCGTCTACCACGGAGGGGAATAAGGTTTGCCCAGGGTCGCCCAGTTTCAAAGCCGAGCTCACGTAGTTATCCTCAGTGGTTTCTGATTACCTCAAGGAAACACACGGGAGGAACAGGGCCCTTCCATGGAGGCCCTTTCGGGCACAGGGACCTCTGCGTGGGATCTACTGGGTAAGTATGGCAGTACCTTAGATAGGCCTCAGTGACCAAGGCTGTCGTCTGGCTCATGCCTTAGCTGTGTTAAGTGTGGAAAACGTGCTGGTCCTCAGGCTGGGCCCACGGCCTAGCTTTCGCTTCTGTGAGAGTGCTGCCCCGAGTCTCCTCCTGGAGCCAGTCGTCAGCACGGTGCCTTTTGGCACTGCAGTTCTCTTTCAGTCAAGGAGGCCGTGCGACTGGCACAGGGAGTCTGCGCAGCACGGCCTTCGCGAGGCTCTTTGACGACTGGGGCACTCAAGGCAGGCAAGCCAGAGAGCAGTACGTTGCCCTTGCTATGAACGTGAAGAGCTTTCTCCAGGGCCCTGTGGAGGCTAAGGTTCCTCAGAAGCCGGGAGCCGCCGTTGCGGCACGGAGAGAAGTCATCCTGCGACCTTGGCGAACGAGCTCCTATCCTGTGTGCCCCCAGGAGCGTCGCAGAGTTAAGGCACTCCGTGGTGGAGTATGGCCTCATGGAAGCCACTGCACACCCAACTCCCCCGACGTGAAACACTGGAACTTACCTTGAGGCCTGAGGTCACCTTTCGTTCGGCCGGAGCGGAACATGTGGTGCCGTGGGAGGAGTTCCTAGAAAGGGATGGCCAGCACGGTTTTCGCTTTGAGAGAACACGCAGCCTCGGCCCACAACGACAATCCTGCCGTGCAGAGACGTCGGGCCGCTAGTGCTGTTCAGGCAGCTTTGAAGCCAAGCGCAAGGCGCCTCCAAACGGGGGGAAAGCGTACTCTCCCCTCCGCGTCCCACGTTCAAGCTGAATGACGCAGCATGTTTCTCGGAAGGCTCTGCCGAGCTATCTAGTACAAGGGAGAGAGTGCCTGCCTCTGCTGAGAAAGGTTTTGACGTGGGGATTGCCGGACATGAGGAAGAGCGTTCCCCAGGCCGTGCAAAGTTTAGGCTTTGGTGACTCTGGATGGTCCCAAGGGTCCAGACTTGTCCCTGGGAAAGCTGTCCTCTTTTTCTTTCTCCGGCTGGAAGCAAACAGCTGGCAACCGACTGCCGTACGCAGACGTCCTGGGGGAGCCCCCCGGTTTCATTTGGGACGCACGTGGGTGTCTCACAGAAGAGCCCAAATTCCTAATTGGGGGCACACCAGCGTGGAATGTAAGGCTGCTTAGAACTGCGTACCCTGAGGCCGTTGGGAGGCCGTACGAACGAGAGCTTTCGAGCGAACAGGGCAGCGCTTCGCCATCATCGTTGCCCGTTCACGGAGCTTAATGAGACGAATGCATGCACTTCCTGTGGCTCAAACGCAACAGAGGACTTGGAAGGCATACAGTGCCCTTTGACAGCTGTTACAACGAACGTGAGTGCACAGTGTCTCGTGAAATAAATCCCTAGCACCGTTGAAGCATCCCGTTAACGCATGCTTCTTCGCTCCTATGGCACTCCGAGGTGTTACTGACGGGGGAAATCTGGACTTTCACTTGAGGCCGGGGGGGGGGGGGGGTGGGGGGCTCACAATTCTTTGGTCGGCGAGCTCCAGAGTGCTCTTGCTGAAGCTCCCAGCAAGGACCTGAGAGCAGCAGGCCTCACACGAGTACACTCAGACGGCTTCCGTCACGAGTCAACTCAGGCCTCTTATGTGAGGCCTTCCGGCAGCAAAGAGAAGGTGGGCGCGAGGGGTGTGCTTCAGGCAGCTTAGGACCCGCGACTGTCTCGTCTACCACGGAGGGGAATAAGGTTTGCCCAGGGTCGCCCAGTTTCAAAGCCGAGCTCACGTAGTTATCCTCAGTGGTTTCTGATTACCTCAAGGAAACACACGGGAGGAACAGGGCCCTTCCATGGAGGCCCTTTCGGGCACAGGGACCTCTGCGTGGGATCTACTGGGTAAGTATGGCAGTACCTTAGATAGGCCTCAGTGACCAAGGCTGTCGTCTGGCTCATGCCTTAGCTGTGTTAAGTGTGGAAAACGTGCTGGTCCTCAGGCTGGGCCCACGGCCTAGCTTTCGCTTCTGTGAGAGTGCTGCCCCGAGTCTCCTCCTGGAGCCAGTCGTCAGCACGGTGCCTTTTGGCACTGCAGTTCTCTTTCAGTCAAGGAGGCCGTGCGACTGGCACAGGGAGTCTGCGCAGCACGGCCTTCGCGAGGCTCTTTGACGACTGGGGCACTCAAGGCAGGCAAGCCAGAGAGCAGTACGTTGCCCTTGCTATGAACGTGAAGAGCTTTCTCCAGGGCCCTGTGGAGGCTAAGGTTCCTCAGAAGCCGGGAGCCGCCGTTGCGGCACGGAGAGAAGTCATCCTGCGACCTTGGCGAACGAGCTCCTATCCTGTGTGCCCCCAGGAGCGTCGCAGAGTTAAGGCACTCCGTGGTGGAGTATGGCCTCATGGAAGCCACTGCACACCCAACTCCCCCGACGTGAAACACTGGAACTTACCTTGAGGCCTGAGGTCACCTTTCGTTCGGCCGGAGCGGAACATGTGGTGCCGTGGGAGGAGTTCCTAGAAAGGGATGGCCAGCACGGTTTTCGCTTTGAGAGAACACGCAGCCTCGGCCCACAACGACAATCCTGCCGTGCAGAGACGTCGGGCCGCTAGTGCTGTTCAGGCAGCTTTGAAGCCAAGCGCAAGGCGCCTCCAAACGGGGGGAAAGCGTACTCTCCCCTCCGCGTCCCACGTTCAAGCTGAATGACGCAGCATGTTTCTCGGAAGGCTCTGCCGAGCTATCTAGTACAAGGGAGAGAGTGCCTGCCTCTGCTGAGAAAGGTTTTGACGTGGGGATTGCCGGACATGAGGAAGAGCGTTCCCCAGGCCGTGCAAAGCTTAGGCTTTGGTGACTCTGGATGGTCCCAAGGGTCCAGACTTGTCCCTGGGAAAGCTGTCCTCTTTTTCTTTCTCCGGCTGGAAGCAAACAGCTGGCAACCGACTGCCGTACGCAGACGTCCTGGGGGAGCCCCCCGGTTTCATTTGGGACGCACGTGGGTGTCTCACAGAAGAGCCCAAATTCCTAATTGGGGGCACACCAGCGTGGAATGTAAGGCTGTTTAGAACTGCGTACCCTGAGGCCGTTGGGAGGCCGTACGAACGAGAGCTTTCGAGCGAACAGGGCAGCGCTTCGCCATCATCGTTGCCCGTTCACGGAGCTTAATGAGACGAATGCATGCACTTCCTGTGGCTCAAACGCAACAGAGGACTTGGAAGGCATACAGTGCCCTTTGACAGCTGTTACAACGAACGTGAGTGCACAGTGTCTCGTGAAATAAATCCCTAGCACCGTTGAAGCATCCCGTTAACGCATGCTTCTTCGCTCCTATGGCACTCCGAGGTGTTACTGACGGGGGAAATCTGGACTTTCACTTGAGGCCGGGGGGGGGGGGGGTGGGGGGCTCACAATTCTTTGGTCGGCGAGCTCCAGAGTGCTCTTGCTGAAGCTCCCAGCAAGGACCTGAGAGCAGCAGGCCTCACACGAGTACACTCAGACGGCTTCCGTCACGAGTCAACTCAGGCCTCTTATGTGAGGCCTTCCGGCAGCAAAGAGAAGGTGGGCGCGAGGGGTGTGCTTCAGGCAGCTTAGGACCCGCGACTGTCTCGTCTACCACGGAGGGGAATAAGGTTTGCCCAGGGTCGCCCAGTTTCAAAGCCGAGCTCACGTAGTTATCCTCAGTGGTTTCTGATTACCTCAAGGAAACACACGGGAGGAACAGGGCCCTTCCATGGAGGCCCTTTCGGGCACAGGGACCTCTGCGTGGGATCTACTGGGTAAGTATGGCAGTACCTTAGATAGGCCTCAGTGACCAAGGCTGTCGTCTGGCTCATGCCTTAGCTGTGTTAAGTGTGGAAAACGTGCTGGTCCTCAGGCTGGGCCCACGGCCTAGCTTTCGCTTCTGTGAGAGTGCTGCCCCGAGTCTCCTCCTGGAGCCAGTCGTCAGCACGGTGCCTTTTGGCACTGCAGTTCTCTTTCAGTCAAGGAGGCCGTGCGACTGGCACAGGGAGTCTGCGCAGCACGGCCTTCGCGAGGCTCTTTGACGACTGGGGCACTCAAGGCAGGCAAGCCAGAGAGCAGTACGTTGCCCTTGCTATGAACGTGAAGAGCTTTCTCCAGGGCCCTGTGGAGGCTAAGGTTCCTCAGAAGCCGGGAGCCGCCGTTGCGGCACGGAGAGAAGTCATCCTGCGACCTTGGCGAACGAGCTCCTATCCTGTGTGCCCCCAGGAGCGTCGCAGAGTTAAGGCACTCCGTGGTGGAGTATGGCCTCATGGAAGCCACTGCACACCCAACTCCCCCGACGTGAAACACTGGAACTTACCTTGAGGCCTGAGGTCACCTTTCGTTCGGCCGGAGCGGAACATGTGGTGCCGTGGGAGGAGTTCCTAGAAAGGGATGGCCAGCACGGTTTTCGCTTTGAGAGAACACGCAGCCTCGGCCCACAACGACAATCCTGCCGTGCAGAGACGTCGGGCCGCTAGTGCTGTTCAGGCAGCTTTGAAGCCAAGCGCAAGGCGCCTCCAAACGGGGGGAAAGCGTACTCTCCCCTCCGCGTCCCACGTTCAAGCTGAATGACGCAGCATGTTTCTCGGAAGGCTCTGCCGAGCTATCTAGTACAAGGGAGAGAGTGCCTGCCTCTGCTGAGAAAGGTTTTGACGTGGGGATTGCCGGACATGAGGAAGAGCGTTCCCCAGGCCGTGCAAAGCTTAGGCTTTGGTGACTCTGGATGGTCCCAAGGGTCCAGACTTGTCCCTGGGAAAGCTGTCCTCTTTTTCTTTCTCCGGCTGGAAGCAAACAGCTGGCAACCGACTGCCGTACGCAGACGTCCTGGGGGAGCCCCCCGGTTTCATTTGGGACGCACGTGGGTGTCTCACAGAAGAGCCCAAATTCCTAATTGGGGGCACACCAGCGTGGAATGTAAGGCTGTTTAGAACTGCGTACCCTGAGGCCGTTGGGAGGCCGTACGAACGAGAGCTTTCGAGCGAACAGGGCAGCGCTTCGCCATCATCGTTGCCCGTTCACGGAGCTTAATGAGACGAATGCATGCACTTCCTGTGGCTCAAACGCAACAGAGGACTTGGAAGGCATACAGTGCCCTTTGACAGCTGTTACAACGAACGTGAGTGCACAGTGTCTCGTGAAATAAATCCCTAGCACCGTTGAAGCATCCCGTTAACGCATGCTTCTTCGCTCCTATGGCACTCCGAGGTGTTACTGACGGGGGAAATCTGGACTTTCACTTGAGGCCGGGGGGGGGGGGGTGGGGGGCTCACAATTCTTTGGTCGGCGAGCTCCAGAGTGCTCTTGCTGAAGCTCCCAGCAAGGACCTGAGAGCAGCAGGCCTCACACGAGTACACTCAGACGGCTTCCGTCACGAGTCAACTCAGGCCTCTTATGTGAGGCCTTCCGGCAGCAAAGAGAAGGTGGGCGCGAGGGGTGTGCTTCAGGCAGCTTAGGACCCGCGACTGTCTCGTCTACCACGGAGGGGAATAAGGTTTGCCCAGGGTCGCCCAGTTTCAAAGCCGAGCTCACGTAGTTATCCTCAGTGGTTTCTGATTACCTCAAGGAAACACACGGGAGGAACAGGGCCCTTCCATGGAGGCCCTTTCGGGCACAGGGACCTCTGCGTGGGATCTACTGGGTAAGTATGGCAGTACCTTAGATAGGCCTCAGTGACCAAGGCTGTCGTCTGGCTCATGCCTTAGCTGTGTTAAGTGTGGAAAACGTGCTGGTCCTCAGGCTGGGCCCACGGCCTAGCTTTCGCTTCTGTGAGAGTGCTGCCCCGAGTCTCCTCCTGGAGCCAGTCGTCAGCACGGTGCCTTTTGGCACTGCAGTTCTCTTTCAGTCAAGGAGGCCGTGCGACTGGCACAGGGAGTCTGCGCAGCACGGCCTTCGCGAGGCTCTTTGACGACTGGGGCACTCAAGGCAGGCAAGCCAGAGAGCAGTACGTTGCCCTTGCTATGAACGTGAAGAGCTTTCTCCAGGGCCCTGTGGAGGCTAAGGTTCCTCAGAAGCCGGGAGCCGCCGTTGCGGCACGGAGAGAAGTCATCCTGCGACCTTGGCGAACGAGCTCCTATCCTGTGTGCCCCCAGGAGCGTCGCAGAGTTAAGGCACTCCGTGGTGGAGTATGGCCTCATGGAAGCCACTGCACACCCAACTCCCCCGACGTGAAACACTGGAACTTACCTTGAGGCCTGAGGTCACCTTTCGTTCGGCCGGAGCGGAACATGTGGTGCCGTGGGAGGAGTTCCTAGAAAGGGATGGCCAGCACGGTTTTCGCTTTGAGAGAACACGCAGCCTCGGCCCACAACGACAATCCTGCCGTGCAGAGACGTCGGGCCGCTAGTGCTGTTCAGGCAGCTTTGAAGCCAAGCGCAAGGCGCCTCCAAACGGGGGGAAAGCGTACTCTCCCCTCCGCGTCCCACGTTCAAGCTGAATGACGCAGCATGTTTCTCGGAAGGCTCTGCCGAGCTATCTAGTACAAGGGAGAGAGTGCCTGCCTCTGCTGAGAAAGGTTTTGACGTGGGGATTGCCGGACATGAGGAAGAGCGTTCCCCAGGCCGTGCAAAGCTTAGGCTTTGGTGACTCTGGATGGTCCCAAGGGTCCAGACTTGTCCCTGGGAAAGCTGTCCTCTTTTTCTTTCTCCGGCTGGAAGCAAACAGCTGGCAACCGACTGCCGTACGCAGACGTCCTGGGGGAGCCCCCCGGTTTCATTTGGGACGCACGTGGGTGTCTCACAGAAGAGCCCAAATTCCTAATTGGGGGCACACCAGCGTGGAATGTAAGGCTGTTTAGAACTGCGTACCCTGAGGCCGTTGGGAGGCCGTACGAACGAGAGCTTTCGAGCGAACAGGGCAGCGCTTCGCCATCATCGTTGCCCGTTCACGGAGCTTAATGAGACGAATGCATGCACTTCCTGTGGCTCAAACGCAACAGAGGACTTGGAAGGCATACAGTGCCCTTTGACAGCTGTTACAACGAACGTGAGTGCACAGTGTCTCGTGAAATAAATCCCTAGCACCGTTGAAGCATCCCGTTAACGCATGCTTCTTCGCTCCTATGGCACTCCGAGGTGTTACTGACGGGGGAAATCTGGACTTTCACTTGAGGCCGGGGGGGGGGGGGTGGGGGGCTCACAATTCTTTGGTCGGCGAGCTCCAGAGTGCTCTTGCTGAAGCTCCCAGCAAGGACCTGAGAGCAGCAGGCCTCACACGAGTACACTCAGACGGCTTCCGTCACGAGTCAACTCAGGCCTCTTATGTGAGGCCTTCCGGCAGCAAAGAGAAGGTGGGCGCGAGGGGTGTGCTTCAGGCAGCTTAGGACCCGCGACTGTCTCGTCTACCACGGAGGGGAATAAGGTTTGCCCAGGGTCGCCCAGTTTCAAAGCCGAGCTCACGTAGTTATCCTCAGTGGTTTCTGATTACCTCAAGGAAACACACGGGAGGAACAGGGCCCTTCCATGGAGGCCCTTTCGGGCACAGGGACCTCTGCGTGGGATCTACTGGGTAAGTATGGCAGTACCTTAGATAGGCCTCAGTGACCAAGGCTGTCGTCTGGCTCATGCCTTAGCTGTGTTAAGTGTGGAAAACGTGCTGGTCCTCAGGCTGGGCCCACGGCCTAGCTTTCGCTTCTGTGAGAGTGCTGCCCCGAGTCTCCTCCTGGAGCCAGTCGTCAGCACGGTGCCTTTTGGCACTGCAGTTCTCTTTCAGTCAAGGAGGCCGTGCGACTGGCACAGGGAGTCTGCGCAGCACGGCCTTCGCGAGGCTCTTTGACGACTGGGGCACTCAAGGCAGGCAAGCCAGAGAGCAGTACGTTGCCCTTGCTATGAACGTGAAGAGCTTTCTCCAGGGCCCTGTGGAGGCTAAGGTTCCTCAGAAGCCGGGAGCCGCCGTTGCGGCACGGAGAGAAGTCATCCTGCGACCTTGGCGAACGAGCTCCTATCCTGTGTGCCCCCAGGAGCGTCGCAGAGTTAAGGCACTCCGTGGTGGAGTATGGCCTCATGGAAGCCACTGCACACCCAACTCCCCCGACGTGAAACACTGGAACTTACCTTGAGGCCTGAGGTCACCTTTCGTTCGGCCGGAGCGGAACATGTGGTGCCGTGGGAGGAGTTCCTAGAAAGGGATGGCCAGCACGGTTTTCGCTTTGAGAGAACACGCAGCCTCGGCCCACAACGACAATCCTGCCGTGCAGAGACGTCGGGCCGCTAGTGCTGTTCAGGCAGCTTTGAAGCCAAGCGCAAGGCGCCTCCAAACGGGGGGAAAGCGTACTCTCCCCTCCGCGTCCCACGTTCAAGCTGAATGACGCAGCATGTTTCTCGGAAGGCTCTGCCGAGCTATCTAGTACAAGGGAGAGAGTGCCTGCCTCTGCTGAGAAAGGTTTTGACGTGGGGATTGCCGGACATGAGGAAGAGCGTTCCCCAGGCCGTGCAAAGTTTAGGCTTTGGTGACTCTGGATGGTCCCAAGGGTCCAGACTTGTCCCTGGGAAAGCTGTCCTCTTTTTCTTTCTCCGGCTGGAAGCAAACAGCTGGCAACCGACTGCCGTACGCAGACGTCCTGGGGGAGCCCCCCGGTTTCATTTGGGACGCACGTGGGTGTCTCACAGAAGAGCCCAAATTCCTAATTGGGGGCACACCAGCGTGGAATGTAAGGCTGTTTAGAACTGCGTACCCTGAGGCCGTTGGGAGGCCGTACGAACGAGAGCTTTCGAGCGAACAGGGCAGCGCTTCGCCATCATCGTTGCCCGTTCACGGAGCTTAATGAGACGAATGCATGCACTTCCTGTGGCTCAAACGCAACAGAGGACTTGGAAGGCATACAGTGCCCTTTGACAGCTGTTACAACGAACGTGAGTGCACAGTGTCTCGTGAAATAAATCCCTAGCACCGTTGAAGCATCCCGTTAACGCATGCTTCTTCGCTCCTATGGCACTCCGAGGTGTTACTGACGGGGGAAATCTGGACTTTCACTTGAGGCCGGGGGGGGGGGGGTGGGGGGCTCACAATTCTTTGGTCGGCGAGCTCCAGAGTGCTCTTGCTGAAGCTCCCAGCAAGGACCTGAGAGCAGCAGGCCTCACACGAGTACACTCAGACGGCTTCCGTCACGAGTCAACTCAGGCCTCTTATGTGAGGCCTTCCGGCAGCAAAGAGAAGGTGGGCGCGAGGGGTGTGCTTCAGGCAGCTTAGGACCCGCGACTGTCTCGTCTACCACGGAGGGGAATAAGGTTTGCCCAGGGTCGCCCAGTTTCAAAGCCGAGCTCACGTAGTTATCCTCAGTGGTTTCTGATTACCTCAAGGAAACACACGGGAGGAACAGGGCCCTTCCATGGAGGCCCTTTCGGGCACAGGGACCTCTGCGTGGGATCTACTGGGTAAGTATGGCAGTACCTTAGATAGGCCTCAGTGACCAAGGCTGTCGTCTGGCTCATGCCTTAGCTGTGTTAAGTGTGGAAAACGTGCTGGTCCTCAGGCTGGGCCCACGGCCTAGCTTTCGCTTCTGTGAGAGTGCTGCCCCGAGTCTCCTCCTGGAGCCAGTCGTCAGCACGGTGCCTTTTGGCACTGCAGTTCTCTTTCAGTCAAGGAGGCCGTGCGACTGGCACAGGGAGTCTGCGCAGCACGGCCTTCGCGAGGCTCTTTGACGACTGGGGCACTCAAGGCAGGCAAGCCAGAGAGCAGTACGTTGCCCTTGCTATGAACGTGAAGAGCTTTCTCCAGGGCCCTGTGGAGGCTAAGGTTCCTCAGAAGCCGGGAGCCGCCGTTGCGGCACGGAGAGAAGTCATCCTGCGACCTTGGCGAACGAGCTCCTATCCTGTGTGCCCCCAGGAGCGTCGCAGAGTTAAGGCACTCCGTGGTGGAGTATGGCCTCATGGAAGCCACTGCACACCCAACTCCCCCGACGTGAAACACTGGAACTTACCTTGAGGCCTGAGGTCACCTTTCGTTCGGCCGGAGCGGAACATGTGGTGCCGTGGGAGGAGTTCCTAGAAAGGGATGGCCAGCACGGTTTTCGCTTTGAGAGAACACGCAGCCTCGGCCCACAACGACAATCCTGCCGTGCAGAGACGTCGGGCCGCTAGTGCTGTTCAGGCAGCTTTGAAGCCAAGCGCAAGGCGCCTCCAAACGGGGGGAAAGCGTACTCTCCCCTCCGCGTCCCACGTTCAAGCTGAATGACGCAGCATGTTTCTCGGAAGGCTCTGCCGAGCTATCTAGTACAAGGGAGAGAGTGCCTGCCTCTGCTGAGAAAGGTTTTGACGTGGGGATTGCCGGACATGAGGAAGAGCGTTCCCCAGGCCGTGCAAAGTTTAGGCTTTGGTGACTCTGGATGGTCCCAAGGGTCCAGACTTGTCCCTGGGAAAGCTGTCCTCTTTTTCTTTCTCCGGCTGGAAGCAAACAGCTGGCAACCGACTGCCGTACGCAGACGTCCTGGGGGAGCCCCCCGGTTTCATTTGGGACGCACGTGGGTGTCTCACAGAAGAGCCCAAATTCCTAATTGGGGGCACACCAGCGTGGAATGTAAGGCTGTTTAGAACTGCGTACCCTGAGGCCGTTGGGAGGCCGTACGAACGAGAGCTTTCGAGCGAACAGGGCAGCGCTTCGCCATCATCGTTGCCCGTTCACGGAGCTTAATGAGACGAATGCATGCACTTCCTGTGGCTCAAACGCAACAGAGGACTTGGAAGGCATACAGTGCCCTTTGACAGCTGTTACAACGAACGTGAGTGCACAGTGTCTCGTGAAATAAATCCCTAGCACCGTTGAAGCATCCCGTTAACGCATGCTTCTTCGCTCCTATGGCACTCCGAGGTGTTACTGACGGGGGAAATCTGGACTTTCACTTGAGGCCGGGGGGGGGGGGGTGGGGGGCTCACAATTCTTTGGTCGGCGAGCTCCAGAGTGCTCTTGCTGAAGCTCCCAGCAAGGACCTGAGAGCAGCAGGCCTCACACGAGTACACTCAGACGGCTTCCGTCACGAGTCAACTCAGGCCTCTTATGTGAGGCCTTCCGGCAGCAAAGAGAAGGTGGGCGCGAGGGGTGTGCTTCAGGCAGCTTAGGACCCGCGACTGTCTCGTCTACCACGGAGGGGAATAAGGTTTGCCCAGGGTCGCCCAGTTTCAAAGCCGAGCTCACGTAGTTATCCTCAGTGGTTTCTGATTACCTCAAGGAAACACACGGGAGGAACAGGGCCCTTCCATGGAGGCCCTTTCGGGCACAGGGACCTCTGCGTGGGATCTACTGGGTAAGTATGGCAGTACCTTAGATAGGCCTCAGTGACCAAGGCTGTCGTCTGGCTCATGCCTTAGCTGTGTTAAGTGTGGAAAACGTGCTGGTCCTCAGGCTGGGCCCACGGCCTAGCTTTCGCTTCTGTGAGAGTGCTGCCCCGAGTCTCCTCCTGGAGCCAGTCGTCAGCACGGTGCCTTTTGGCACTGCAGTTCTCTTTCAGTCAAGGAGGCCGTGCGACTGGCACAGGGAGTCTGCGCAGCACGGCCTTCGCGAGGCTCTTTGACGACTGGGGCACTCAAGGCAGGCAAGCCAGAGAGCAGTACGTTGCCCTTGCTATGAACGTGAAGAGCTTTCTCCAGGGCCCTGTGGAGGCTAAGGTTCCTCAGAAGCCGGGAGCCGCCGTTGCGGCACGGAGAGAAGTCATCCTGCGACCTTGGCGAACGAGCTCCTATCCTGTGTGCCCCCAGGAGCGTCGCAGAGTTAAGGCACTCCGTGGTGGAGTATGGCCTCATGGAAGCCACTGCACACCCAACTCCCCCGACGTGAAACACTGGAACTTACCTTGAGGCCTGAGGTCACCTTTCGTTCGGCCGGAGCGGAACATGTGGTGCCGTGGGAGGAGTTCCTAGAAAGGGATGGCCAGCACGGTTTTCGCTTTGAGAGAACACGCAGCCTCGGCCCACAACGACAATCCTGCCGTGCAGAGACGTCGGGCCGCTAGTGCTGTTCAGGCAGCTTTGAAGCCAAGCGCAAGGCGCCTCCAAACGGGGGGAAAGCGTACTCTCCCCTCCGCGTCCCACGTTCAAGCTGAATGACGCAGCATGTTTCTCGGAAGGCTCTGCCGAGCTATCTAGTACAAGGGAGAGAGTGCCTGCCTCTGCTGAGAAAGGTTTTGACGTGGGGATTGCCGGACATGAGGAAGAGCGTTCCCCAGGCCGTGCAAAGCTTAGGCTTTGGTGACTCTGGATGGTCCCAAGGGTCCAGACTTGTCCCTGGGAAAGCTGTCCTCTTTTTCTTTCTCCGGCTGGAAGCAAACAGCTGGCAACCGACTGCCGTACGCAGACGTCCTGGGGGAGCCCCCCGGTTTCATTTGGGACGCACGTGGGTGTCTCACAGAAGAGCCCAAATTCCTAATTGGGGGCACACCAGCGTGGAATGTAAGGCTGTTTAGAACTGCGTACCCTGAGGCCGTTGGGAGGCCGTACGAACGAGAGCTTTCGAGCGAACAGGGCAGCGCTTCGCCATCATCGTTGCCCGTTCACGGAGCTTAATGAGACGAATGCATGCACTTCCTGTGGCTCAAACGCAACAGAGGACTTGGAAGGCATACAGTGCCCTTTGACAGCTGTTACAACGAACGTGAGTGCACAGTGTCTCGTGAAATAAATCCCTAGCACCGTTGAAGCATCCCGTTAACGCATGCTTCTTCGCTCCTATGGCACTCCGAGGTGTTACTGACGGGGGAAATCTGGACTTTCACTTGAGGCCGGGGGGGGGGGGGTGGGGGGCTCACAATTCTTTGGTCGGCGAGCTCCAGAGTGCTCTTGCTGAAGCTCCCAGCAAGGACCTGAGAGCAGCAGGCCTCACACGAGTACACTCAGACGGCTTCCGTCACGAGTCAACTCAGGCCTCTTATGTGAGGCCTTCCGGCAGCAAAGAGAAGGTGGGCGCGAGGGGTGTGCTTCAGGCAGCTTAGGACCCGCGACTGTCTCGTCTACCACGGAGGGGAATAAGGTTTGCCCAGGGTCGCCCAGTTTCAAAGCCGAGCTCACGTAGTTATCCTCAGTGGTTTCTGATTACCTCAAGGAAACACACGGGAGGAACAGGGCCCTTCCATGGAGGCCCTTTCGGGCACAGGGACCTCTGCGTGGGATCTACTGGGTAAGTATGGCAGTACCTTAGATAGGCCTCAGTGACCAAGGCTGTCGTCTGGCTCATGCCTTAGCTGTGTTAAGTGTGGAAAACGTGCTGGTCCTCAGGCTGGGCCCACGGCCTAGCTTTCGCTTCTGTGAGAGTGCTGCCCCGAGTCTCCTCCTGGAGCCAGTCGTCAGCACGGTGCCTTTTGGCACTGCAGTTCTCTTTCAGTCAAGGAGGCCGTGCGACTGGCACAGGGAGTCTGCGCAGCACGGCCTTCGCGAGGCTCTTTGACGACTGGGGCACTCAAGGCAGGCAAGCCAGAGAGCAGTACGTTGCCCTTGCTATGAACGTGAAGAGCTTTCTCCAGGGCCCTGTGGAGGCTAAGGTTCCTCAGAAGCCGGGAGCCGCCGTTGCGGCACGGAGAGAAGTCATCCTGCGACCTTGGCGAACGAGCTCCTATCCTGTGTGCCCCCAGGAGCGTCGCAGAGTTAAGGCACTCCGTGGTGGAGTATGGCCTCATGGAAGCCACTGCACACCCAACTCCCCCGACGTGAAACACTGGAACTTACCTTGAGGCCTGAGGTCACCTTTCGTTCGGCCGGAGCGGAACATGTGGTGCCGTGGGAGGAGTTCCTAGAAAGGGATGGCCAGCACGGTTTTCGCTTTGAGAGAACACGCAGCCTCGGCCCACAACGACAATCCTGCCGTGCAGAGACGTCGGGCCGCTAGTGCTGTTCAGGCAGCTTTGAAGCCAAGCGCAAGGCGCCTCCAAACGGGGGGAAAGCGTACTCTCCCCTCCGCGTCCCACGTTCAAGCTGAATGACGCAGCATGTTTCTCGGAAGGCTCTGCCGAGCTATCTAGTACAAGGGAGAGAGTGCCTGCCTCTGCTGAGAAAGGTTTTGACGTGGGGATTGCCGGACATGAGGAAGAGCGTTCCCCAGGCCGTGCAAAGCTTAGGCTTTGGTGACTCTGGATGGTCCCAAGGGTCCAGACTTGTCCCTGGGAAAGCTGTCCTCTTTTTCTTTCTCCGGCTGGAAGCAAACAGCTGGCAACCGACTGCCGTACGCAGACGTCCTGGGGGAGCCCCCCGGTTTCATTTGGGACGCACGTGGGTGTCTCACAGAAGAGCCCAAATTCCTAATTGGGGGCACACCAGCGTGGAATGTAAGGCTGTTTAGAACTGCGTACCCTGAGGCCGTTGGGAGGCCGTACGAACGAGAGCTTTCGAGCGAACAGGGCAGCGCTTCGCCATCATCGTTGCCCGTTCACGGAGCTTAATGAGACGAATGCATGCACTTCCTGTGGCTCAAACGCAACAGAGGACTTGGAAGGCATACAGTGCCCTTTGACAGCTGTTACAACGAACGTGAGTGCACAGTGTCTCGTGAAATAAATCCCTAGCACCGTTGAAGCATCCCGTTAACGCATGCTTCTTCGCTCCTATGGCACTCCGAGGTGTTACTGACGGGGGAAATCTGGACTTTCACTTGAGGCCGGGGGGGGGGGGGTGGGGGGCTCACAATTCTTTGGTCGGCGAGCTCCAGAGTGCTCTTGCTGAAGCTCCCAGCAAGGACCTGAGAGCAGCAGGCCTCACACGAGTACACTCAGACGGCTTCCGTCACGAGTCAACTCAGGCCTCTTATGTGAGGCCTTCCGGCAGCAAAGAGAAGGTGGGCGCGAGGGGTGTGCTTCAGGCAGCTTAGGACCCGCGACTGTCTCGTCTACCACGGAGGGGAATAAGGTTTGCCCAGGGTCGCCCAGTTTCAAAGCCGAGCTCACGTAGTTATCCTCAGTGGTTTCTGATTACCTCAAGGAAACACACGGGAGGAACAGGGCCCTTCCATGGAGGCCCTTTCGGGCACAGGGACCTCTGCGTGGGATCTACTGGGTAAGTATGGCAGTACCTTAGATAGGCCTCAGTGACCAAGGCTGTCGTCTGGCTCATGCCTTAGCTGTGTTAAGTGTGGAAAACGTGCTGGTCCTCAGGCTGGGCCCACGGCCTAGCTTTCGCTTCTGTGAGAGTGCTGCCCCGAGTCTCCTCCTGGAGCCAGTCGTCAGCACGGTGCCTTTTGGCACTGCAGTTCTCTTTCAGTCAAGGAGGCCGTGCGACTGGCACAGGGAGTCTGCGCAGCACGGCCTTCGCGAGGCTCTTTGACGACTGGGGCACTCAAGGCAGGCAAGCCAGAGAGCAGTACGTTGCCCTTGCTATGAACGTGAAGAGCTTTCTCCAGGGCCCTGTGGAGGCTAAGGTTCCTCAGAAGCCGGGAGCCGCCGTTGCGGCACGGAGAGAAGTCATCCTGCGACCTTGGCGAACGAGCTCCTATCCTGTGTGCCCCCAGGAGCGTCGCAGAGTTAAGGCACTCCGTGGTGGAGTATGGCCTCATGGAAGCCACTGCACACCCAACTCCCCCGACGTGAAACACTGGAACTTACCTTGAGGCCTGAGGTCACCTTTCGTTCGGCCGGAGCGGAACATGTGGTGCCGTGGGAGGAGTTCCTAGAAAGGGATGGCCAGCACGGTTTTCGCTTTGAGAGAACACGCAGCCTCGGCCCACAACGACAATCCTGCCGTGCAGAGACGTCGGGCCGCTAGTGCTGTTCAGGCAGCTTTGAAGCCAAGCGCAAGGCGCCTCCAAACGGGGGGAAAGCGTACTCTCCCCTCCGCGTCCCACGTTCAAGCTGAATGACGCAGCATGTTTCTCGGAAGGCTCTGCCGAGCTATCTAGTACAAGGGAGAGAGTGCCTGCCTCTGCTGAGAAAGGTTTTGACGTGGGGATTGCCGGACATGAGGAAGAGCGTTCCCCAGGCCGTGCAAAGCTTAGGCTTTGGTGACTCTGGATGGTCCCAAGGGTCCAGACTTGTCCCTGGGAAAGCTGTCCTCTTTTTCTTTCTCCGGCTGGAAGCAAACAGCTGGCAACCGACTGCCGTACGCAGACGTCCTGGGGGAGCCCCCCGGTTTCATTTGGGACGCACGTGGGTGTCTCACAGAAGAGCCCAAATTCCTAATTGGGGGCACACCAGCGTGGAATGTAAGGCTGTTTAGAACTGCGTACCCTGAGGCCGTTGGGAGGCCGTACGAACGAGAGCTTTCGAGCGAACAGGGCAGCGCTTCGCCATCATCGTTGCCCGTTCACGGAGCTTAATGAGACGAATGCATGCACTTCCTGTGGCTCAAACGCAACAGAGGACTTGGAAGGCATACAGTGCCCTTTGACAGCTGTTACAACGAACGTGAGTGCACAGTGTCTCGTGAAATAAATCCCTAGCACCGTTGAAGCATCCCGTTAACGCATGCTTCTTCGCTCCTATGGCACTCCGAGGTGTTACTGACGGGGGAAATCTGGACTTTCACTTGAGGCCGGGGGGGGGGGGGTGGGGGGCTCACAATTCTTTGGTCGGCGAGCTCCAGAGTGCTCTTGCTGAAGCTCCCAGCAAGGACCTGAGAGCAGCAGGCCTCACACGAGTACACTCAGACGGCTTCCGTCACGAGTCAACTCAGGCCTCTTATGTGAGGCCTTCCGGCAGCAAAGAGAAGGTGGGCGCGAGGGGTGTGCTTCAGGCAGCTTAGGACCCGCGACTGTCTCGTCTACCACGGAGGGGAATAAGGTTTGCCCAGGGTCGCCCAGTTTCAAAGCCGAGCTCACGTAGTTATCCTCAGTGGTTTCTGATTACCTCAAGGAAACACACGGGAGGAACAGGGCCCTTCCATGGAGGCCCTTTCGGGCACAGGGACCTCTGCGTGGGATCTACTGGGTAAGTATGGCAGTACCTTAGATAGGCCTCAGTGACCAAGGCTGTCGTCTGGCTCATGCCTTAGCTGTGTTAAGTGTGGAAAACGTGCTGGTCCTCAGGCTGGGCCCACGGCCTAGCTTTCGCTTCTGTGAGAGTGCTGCCCCGAGTCTCCTCCTGGAGCCAGTCGTCAGCACGGTGCCTTTTGGCACTGCAGTTCTCTTTCAGTCAAGGAGGCCGTGCGACTGGCACAGGGAGTCTGCGCAGCACGGCCTTCGCGAGGCTCTTTGACGACTGGGGCACTCAAGGCAGGCAAGCCAGAGAGCAGTACGTTGCCCTTGCTATGAACGTGAAGAGCTTTCTCCAGGGCCCTGTGGAGGCTAAGGTTCCTCAGAAGCCGGGAGCCGCCGTTGCGGCACGGAGAGAAGTCATCCTGCGACCTTGGCGAACGAGCTCCTATCCTGTGTGCCCCCAGGAGCGTCGCAGAGTTAAGGCACTCCGTGGTGGAGTATGGCCTCATGGAAGCCACTGCACACCCAACTCCCCCGACGTGAAACACTGGAACTTACCTTGAGGCCTGAGGTCACCTTTCGTTCGGCCGGAGCGGAACATGTGGTGCCGTGGGAGGAGTTCCTAGAAAGGGATGGCCAGCACGGTTTTCGCTTTGAGAGAACACGCAGCCTCGGCCCACAACGACAATCCTGCCGTGCAGAGACGTCGGGCCGCTAGTGCTGTTCAGGCAGCTTTGAAGCCAAGCGCAAGGCGCCTCCAAACGGGGGGAAAGCGTACTCTCCCCTCCGCGTCCCACGTTCAAGCTGAATGACGCAGCATGTTTCTCGGAAGGCTCTGCCGAGCTATCTAGTACAAGGGAGAGAGTGCCTGCCTCTGCTGAGAAAGGTTTTGACGTGGGGATTGCCGGACATGAGGAAGAGCGTTCCCCAGGCCGTGCAAAGTTTAGGCTTTGGTGACTCTGGATGGTCCCAAGGGTCCAGACTTGTCCCTGGGAAAGCTGTCCTCTTTTTCTTTCTCCGGCTGGAAGCAAACAGCTGGCAACCGACTGCCGTACGCAGACGTCCTGGGGGAGCCCCCCGGTTTCATTTGGGACGCACGTGGGTGTCTCACAGAAGAGCCCAAATTCCTAATTGGGGGCACACCAGCGTGGAATGTAAGGCTGTTTAGAACTGCGTACCCTGAGGCCGTTGGGAGGCCGTACGAACGAGAGCTTTCGAGCGAACAGGGCAGCGCTTCGCCATCATCGTTGCCCGTTCACGGAGCTTAATGAGACGAATGCATGCACTTCCTGTGGCTCAAACGCAACAGAGGACTTGGAAGGCATACAGTGCCCTTTGACAGCTGTTACAACGAACGTGAGTGCACAGTGTCTCGTGAAATAAATCCCTAGCACCGTTGAAGCATCCCGTTAACGCATGCTTCTTCGCTCCTATGGCACTCCGAGGTGTTACTGACGGGGGAAATCTGGACTTTCACTTGAGGCCGGGGGGGGGGGGGTGGGGGGCTCACAATTCTTTGGTCGGCGAGCTCCAGAGTGCTCTTGCTGAAGCTCCCAGCAAGGACCTGAGAGCAGCAGGCCTCACACGAGTACACTCAGACGGCTTCCGTCACGAGTCAACTCAGGCCTCTTATGTGAGGCCTTCCGGCAGCAAAGAGAAGGTGGGCGCGAGGGGTGTGCTTCAGGCAGCTTAGGACCCGCGACTGTCTCGTCTACCACGGAGGGGAATAAGGTTTGCCCAGGGTCGCCCAGTTTCAAAGCCGAGCTCACGTAGTTATCCTCAGTGGTTTCTGATTACCTCAAGGAAACACACGGGAGGAACAGGGCCCTTCCATGGAGGCCCTTTCGGGCACAGGGACCTCTGCGTGGGATCTACTGGGTAAGTATGGCAGTACCTTAGATAGGCCTCAGTGACCAAGGCTGTCGTCTGGCTCATGCCTTAGCTGTGTTAAGTGTGGAAAACGTGCTGGTCCTCAGGCTGGGCCCACGGCCTAGCTTTCGCTTCTGTGAGAGTGCTGCCCCGAGTCTCCTCCTGGAGCCAGTCGTCAGCACGGTGCCTTTTGGCACTGCAGTTCTCTTTCAGTCAAGGAGGCCGTGCGACTGGCACAGGGAGTCTGCGCAGCACGGCCTTCGCGAGGCTCTTTGACGACTGGGGCACTCAAGGCAGGCAAGCCAGAGAGCAGTACGTTGCCCTTGCTATGAACGTGAAGAGCTTTCTCCAGGGCCCTGTGGAGGCTAAGGTTCCTCAGAAGCCGGGAGCCGCCGTTGCGGCACGGAGAGAAGTCATCCTGCGACCTTGGCGAACGAGCTCCTATCCTGTGTGCCCCCAGGAGCGTCGCAGAGTTAAGGCACTCCGTGGTGGAGTATGGCCTCATGGAAGCCACTGCACACCCAACTCCCCCGACGTGAAACACTGGAACTTACCTTGAGGCCTGAGGTCACCTTTCGTTCGGCCGGAGCGGAACATGTGGTGCCGTGGGAGGAGTTCCTAGAAAGGGATGGCCAGCACGGTTTTCGCTTTGAGAGAACACGCAGCCTCGGCCCACAACGACAATCCTGCCGTGCAGAGACGTCGGGCCGCTAGTGCTGTTCAGGCAGCTTTGAAGCCAAGCGCAAGGCGCCTCCAAACGGGGGGAAAGCGTACTCTCCCCTCCGCGTCCCACGTTCAAGCTGAATGACGCAGCATGTTTCTCGGAAGGCTCTGCCGAGCTATCTAGTACAAGGGAGAGAGTGCCTGCCTCTGCTGAGAAAGGTTTTGACGTGGGGATTGCCGGACATGAGGAAGAGCGTTCCCCAGGCCGTGCAAAGTTTAGGCTTTGGTGACTCTGGATGGTCCCAAGGGTCCAGACTTGTCCCTGGGAAAGCTGTCCTCTTTTTCTTTCTCCGGCTGGAAGCAAACAGCTGGCAACCGACTGCCGTACGCAGACGTCCTGGGGGAGCCCCCCGGTTTCATTTGGGACGCACGTGGGTGTCTCACAGAAGAGCCCAAATTCCTAATTGGGGGCACACCAGCGTGGAATGTAAGGCTGTTTAGAACTGCGTACCCTGAGGCCGTTGGGAGGCCGTACGAACGAGAGCTTTCGAGCGAACAGGGCAGCGCTTCGCCATCATCGTTGCCCGTTCACGGAGCTTAATGAGACGAATGCATGCACTTCCTGTGGCTCAAACGCAACAGAGGACTTGGAAGGCATACAGTGCCCTTTGACAGCTGTTACAACGAACGTGAGTGCACAGTGTCTCGTGAAATAAATCCCTAGCACCGTTGAAGCATCCCGTTAACGCATGCTTCTTCGCTCCTATGGCACTCCGAGGTGTTACTGACGGGGGAAATCTGGACTTTCACTTGAGGCCGGGGGGGGGGGGGTGGGGGGCTCACAATTCTTTGGTCGGCGAGCTCCAGAGTGCTCTTGCTGAAGCTCCCAGCAAGGACCTGAGAGCAGCAGGCCTCACACGAGTACACTCAGACGGCTTCCGTCACGAGTCAACTCAGGCCTCTTATGTGAGGCCTTCCGGCAGCAAAGAGAAGGTGGGCGCGAGGGGTGTGCTTCAGGCAGCTTAGGACCCGCGACTGTCTCGTCTACCACGGAGGGGAATAAGGTTTGCCCAGGGTCGCCCAGTTTCAAAGCCGAGCTCACGTAGTTATCCTCAGTGGTTTCTGATTACCTCAAGGAAACACACGGGAGGAACAGGGCCCTTCCATGGAGGCCCTTTCGGGCACAGGGACCTCTGCGTGGGATCTACTGGGTAAGTATGGCAGTACCTTAGATAGGCCTCAGTGACCAAGGCTGTCGTCTGGCTCATGCCTTAGCTGTGTTAAGTGTGGAAAACGTGCTGGTCCTCAGGCTGGGCCCACGGCCTAGCTTTCGCTTCTGTGAGAGTGCTGCCCCGAGTCTCCTCCTGGAGCCAGTCGTCAGCACGGTGCCTTTTGGCACTGCAGTTCTCTTTCAGTCAAGGAGGCCGTGCGACTGGCACAGGGAGTCTGCGCAGCACGGCCTTCGCGAGGCTCTTTGACGACTGGGGCACTCAAGGCAGGCAAGCCAGAGAGCAGTACGTTGCCCTTGCTATGAACGTGAAGAGCTTTCTCCAGGGCCCTGTGGAGGCTAAGGTTCCTCAGAAGCCGGGAGCCGCCGTTGCGGCACGGAGAGAAGTCATCCTGCGACCTTGGCGAACGAGCTCCTATCCTGTGTGCCCCCAGGAGCGTCGCAGAGTTAAGGCACTCCGTGGTGGAGTATGGCCTCATGGAAGCCACTGCACACCCAACTCCCCCGACGTGAAACACTGGAACTTACCTTGAGGCCTGAGGTCACCTTTCGTTCGGCCGGAGCGGAACATGTGGTGCCGTGGGAGGAGTTCCTAGAAAGGGATGGCCAGCACGGTTTTCGCTTTGAGAGAACACGCAGCCTCGGCCCACAACGACAATCCTGCCGTGCAGAGACGTCGGGCCGCTAGTGCTGTTCAGGCAGCTTTGAAGCCAAGCGCAAGGCGCCTCCAAACGGGGGGAAAGCGTACTCTCCCCTCCGCGTCCCACGTTCAAGCTGAATGACGCAGCATGTTTCTCGGAAGGCTCTGCCGAGCTATCTAGTACAAGGGAGAGAGTGCCTGCCTCTGCTGAGAAAGGTTTTGACGTGGGGATTGCCGGACATGAGGAAGAGCGTTCCCCAGGCCGTGCAAAGCTTAGGCTTTGGTGACTCTGGATGGTCCCAAGGGTCCAGACTTGTCCCTGGGAAAGCTGTCCTCTTTTTCTTTCTCCGGCTGGAAGCAAACAGCTGGCAACCGACTGCCGTACGCAGACGTCCTGGGGGAGCCCCCCGGTTTCATTTGGGACGCACGTGGGTGTCTCACAGAAGAGCCCAAATTCCTAATTGGGGGCACACCAGCGTGGAATGTAAGGCTGTTTAGAACTGCGTACCCTGAGGCCGTTGGGAGGCCGTACGAACGAGAGCTTTCGAGCGAACAGGGCAGCGCTTCGCCATCATCGTTGCCCGTTCACGGAGCTTAATGAGACGAATGCATGCACTTCCTGTGGCTCAAACGCAACAGAGGACTTGGAAGGCATACAGTGCCCTTTGACAGCTGTTACAACGAACGTGAGTGCACAGTGTCTCGTGAAATAAATCCCTAGCACCGTTGAAGCATCCCGTTAACGCATGCTTCTTCGCTCCTATGGCACTCCGAGGTGTTACTGACGGGGGAAATCTGGACTTTCACTTGAGGCCGGGGGGGGGGGGGTGGGGGGCTCACAATTCTTTGGTCGGCGAGCTCCAGAGTGCTCTTGCTGAAGCTCCCAGCAAGGACCTGAGAGCAGCAGGCCTCACACGAGTACACTCAGACGGCTTCCGTCACGAGTCAACTCAGGCCTCTTATGTGAGGCCTTCCGGCAGCAAAGAGAAGGTGGGCGCGAGGGGTGTGCTTCAGGCAGCTTAGGACCCGCGACTGTCTCGTCTACCACGGAGGGGAATAAGGTTTGCCCAGGGTCGCCCAGTTTCAAAGCCGAGCTCACGTAGTTATCCTCAGTGGTTTCTGATTACCTCAAGGAAACACACGGGAGGAACAGGGCCCTTCCATGGAGGCCCTTTCGGGCACAGGGACCTCTGCGTGGGATCTACTGGGTAAGTATGGCAGTACCTTAGATAGGCCTCAGTGACCAAGGCTGTCGTCTGGCTCATGCCTTAGCTGTGTTAAGTGTGGAAAACGTGCTGGTCCTCAGGCTGGGCCCACGGCCTAGCTTTCGCTTCTGTGAGAGTGCTGCCCCGAGTCTCCTCCTGGAGCCAGTCGTCAGCACGGTGCCTTTTGGCACTGCAGTTCTCTTTCAGTCAAGGAGGCCGTGCGACTGGCACAGGGAGTCTGCGCAGCACGGCCTTCGCGAGGCTCTTTGACGACTGGGGCACTCAAGGCAGGCAAGCCAGAGAGCAGTACGTTGCCCTTGCTATGAACGTGAAGAGCTTTCTCCAGGGCCCTGTGGAGGCTAAGGTTCCTCAGAAGCCGGGAGCCGCCGTTGCGGCACGGAGAGAAGTCATCCTGCGACCTTGGCGAACGAGCTCCTATCCTGTGTGCCCCCAGGAGCGTCGCAGAGTTAAGGCACTCCGTGGTGGAGTATGGCCTCATGGAAGCCACTGCACACCCAACTCCCCCGACGTGAAACACTGGAACTTACCTTGAGGCCTGAGGTCACCTTTCGTTCGGCCGGAGCGGAACATGTGGTGCCGTGGGAGGAGTTCCTAGAAAGGGATGGCCAGCACGGTTTTCGCTTTGAGAGAACACGCAGCCTCGGCCCACAACGACAATCCTGCCGTGCAGAGACGTCGGGCCGCTAGTGCTGTTCAGGCAGCTTTGAAGCCAAGCGCAAGGCGCCTCCAAACGGGGGGAAAGCGTACTCTCCCCTCCGCGTCCCACGTTCAAGCTGAATGACGCAGCATGTTTCTCGGAAGGCTCTGCCGAGCTATCTAGTACAAGGGAGAGAGTGCCTGCCTCTGCTGAGAAAGGTTTTGACGTGGGGATTGCCGGACATGAGGAAGAGCGTTCCCCAGGCCGTGCAAAGCTTAGGCTTTGGTGACTCTGGATGGTCCCAAGGGTCCAGACTTGTCCCTGGGAAAGCTGTCCTCTTTTTCTTTCTCCGGCTGGAAGCAAACAGCTGGCAACCGACTGCCGTACGCAGACGTCCTGGGGGAGCCCCCCGGTTTCATTTGGGACGCACGTGGGTGTCTCACAGAAGAGCCCAAATTCCTAATTGGGGGCACACCAGCGTGGAATGTAAGGCTGTTTAGAACTGCGTACCCTGAGGCCGTTGGGAGGCCGTACGAACGAGAGCTTTCGAGCGAACAGGGCAGCGCTTCGCCATCATCGTTGCCCGTTCACGGAGCTTAATGAGACGAATGCATGCACTTCCTGTGGCTCAAACGCAACAGAGGACTTGGAAGGCATACAGTGCCCTTTGACAGCTGTTACAACGAACGTGAGTGCACAGTGTCTCGTGAAATAAATCCCTAGCACCGTTGAAGCATCCCGTTAACGCATGCTTCTTCGCTCCTATGGCACTCCGAGGTGTTACTGACGGGGGAAATCTGGACTTTCACTTGAGGCCGGGGGGGGGGGGGTGGGGGGCTCACAATTCTTTGGTCGGCGAGCTCCAGAGTGCTCTTGCTGAAGCTCCCAGCAAGGACCTGAGAGCAGCAGGCCTCACACGAGTACACTCAGACGGCTTCCGTCACGAGTCAACTCAGGCCTCTTATGTGAGGCCTTCCGGCAGCAAAGAGAAGGTGGGCGCGAGGGGTGTGCTTCAGGCAGCTTAGGACCCGCGACTGTCTCGTCTACCACGGAGGGGAATAAGGTTTGCCCAGGGTCGCCCAGTTTCAAAGCCGAGCTCACGTAGTTATCCTCAGTGGTTTCTGATTACCTCAAGGAAACACACGGGAGGAACAGGGCCCTTCCATGGAGGCCCTTTCGGGCACAGGGACCTCTGCGTGGGATCTACTGGGTAAGTATGGCAGTACCTTAGATAGGCCTCAGTGACCAAGGCTGTCGTCTGGCTCATGCCTTAGCTGTGTTAAGTGTGGAAAACGTGCTGGTCCTCAGGCTGGGCCCACGGCCTAGCTTTCGCTTCTGTGAGAGTGCTGCCCCGAGTCTCCTCCTGGAGCCAGTCGTCAGCACGGTGCCTTTTGGCACTGCAGTTCTCTTTCAGTCAAGGAGGCCGTGCGACTGGCACAGGGAGTCTGCGCAGCACGGCCTTCGCGAGGCTCTTTGACGACTGGGGCACTCAAGGCAGGCAAGCCAGAGAGCAGTACGTTGCCCTTGCTATGAACGTGAAGAGCTTTCTCCAGGGCCCTGTGGAGGCTAAGGTTCCTCAGAAGCCGGGAGCCGCCGTTGCGGCACGGAGAGAAGTCATCCTGCGACCTTGGCGAACGAGCTCCTATCCTGTGTGCCCCCAGGAGCGTCGCAGAGTTAAGGCACTCCGTGGTGGAGTATGGCCTCATGGAAGCCACTGCACACCCAACTCCCCCGACGTGAAACACTGGAACTTACCTTGAGGCCTGAGGTCACCTTTCGTTCGGCCGGAGCGGAACATGTGGTGCCGTGGGAGGAGTTCCTAGAAAGGGATGGCCAGCACGGTTTTCGCTTTGAGAGAACACGCAGCCTCGGCCCACAACGACAATCCTGCCGTGCAGAGACGTCGGGCCGCTAGTGCTGTTCAGGCAGCTTTGAAGCCAAGCGCAAGGCGCCTCCAAACGGGGGGAAAGCGTACTCTCCCCTCCGCGTCCCACGTTCAAGCTGAATGACGCAGCATGTTTCTCGGAAGGCTCTGCCGAGCTATCTAGTACAAGGGAGAGAGTGCCTGCCTCTGCTGAGAAAGGTTTTGACGTGGGGATTGCCGGACATGAGGAAGAGCGTTCCCCAGGCCGTGCAAAGCTTAGGCTTTGGTGACTCTGGATGGTCCCAAGGGTCCAGACTTGTCCCTGGGAAAGCTGTCCTCTTTTTCTTTCTCCGGCTGGAAGCAAACAGCTGGCAACCGACTGCCGTACGCAGACGTCCTGGGGGAGCCCCCCGGTTTCATTTGGGACGCACGTGGGTGTCTCACAGAAGAGCCCAAATTCCTAATTGGGGGCACACCAGCGTGGAATGTAAGGCTGTTTAGAACTGCGTACCCTGAGGCCGTTGGGAGGCCGTACGAACGAGAGCTTTCGAGCGAACAGGGCAGCGCTTCGCCATCATCGTTGCCCGTTCACGGAGCTTAATGAGACGAATGCATGCACTTCCTGTGGCTCAAACGCAACAGAGGACTTGGAAGGCATACAGTGCCCTTTGACAGCTGTTACAACGAACGTGAGTGCACAGTGTCTCGTGAAATAAATCCCTAGCACCGTTGAAGCATCCCGTTAACGCATGCTTCTTCGCTCCTATGGCACTCCGAGGTGTTACTGACGGGGGAAATCTGGACTTTCACTTGAGGCCGGGGGGGGGGGGGTGGGGGGCTCACAATTCTTTGGTCGGCGAGCTCCAGAGTGCTCTTGCTGAAGCTCCCAGCAAGGACCTGAGAGCAGCAGGCCTCACACGAGTACACTCAGACGGCTTCCGTCACGAGTCAACTCAGGCCTCTTATGTGAGGCCTTCCGGCAGCAAAGAGAAGGTGGGCGCGAGGGGTGTGCTTCAGGCAGCTTAGGACCCGCGACTGTCTCGTCTACCACGGAGGGGAATAAGGTTTGCCCAGGGTCGCCCAGTTTCAAAGCCGAGCTCACGTAGTTATCCTCAGTGGTTTCTGATTACCTCAAGGAAACACACGGGAGGAACAGGGCCCTTCCATGGAGGCCCTTTCGGGCACAGGGACCTCTGCGTGGGATCTACTGGGTAAGTATGGCAGTACCTTAGATAGGCCTCAGTGACCAAGGCTGTCGTCTGGCTCATGCCTTAGCTGTGTTAAGTGTGGAAAACGTGCTGGTCCTCAGGCTGGGCCCACGGCCTAGCTTTCGCTTCTGTGAGAGTGCTGCCCCGAGTCTCCTCCTGGAGCCAGTCGTCAGCACGGTGCCTTTTGGCACTGCAGTTCTCTTTCAGTCAAGGAGGCCGTGCGACTGGCACAGGGAGTCTGCGCAGCACGGCCTTCGCGAGGCTCTTTGACGACTGGGGCACTCAAGGCAGGCAAGCCAGAGAGCAGTACGTTGCCCTTGCTATGAACGTGAAGAGCTTTCTCCAGGGCCCTGTGGAGGCTAAGGTTCCTCAGAAGCCGGGAGCCGCCGTTGCGGCACGGAGAGAAGTCATCCTGCGACCTTGGCGAACGAGCTCCTATCCTGTGTGCCCCCAGGAGCGTCGCAGAGTTAAGGCACTCCGTGGTGGAGTATGGCCTCATGGAAGCCACTGCACACCCAACTCCCCCGACGTGAAACACTGGAACTTACCTTGAGGCCTGAGGTCACCTTTCGTTCGGCCGGAGCGGAACATGTGGTGCCGTGGGAGGAGTTCCTAGAAAGGGATGGCCAGCACGGTTTTCGCTTTGAGAGAACACGCAGCCTCGGCCCACAACGACAATCCTGCCGTGCAGAGACGTCGGGCCGCTAGTGCTGTTCAGGCAGCTTTGAAGCCAAGCGCAAGGCGCCTCCAAACGGGGGGAAAGCGTACTCTCCCCTCCGCGTCCCACGTTCAAGCTGAATGACGCAGCATGTTTCTCGGAAGGCTCTGCCGAGCTATCTAGTACAAGGGAGAGAGTGCCTGCCTCTGCTGAGAAAGGTTTTGACGTGGGGATTGCCGGACATGAGGAAGAGCGTTCCCCAGGCCGTGCAAAGCTTAGGCTTTGGTGACTCTGGATGGTCCCAAGGGTCCAGACTTGTCCCTGGGAAAGCTGTCCTCTTTTTCTTTCTCCGGCTGGAAGCAAACAGCTGGCAACCGACTGCCGTACGCAGACGTCCTGGGGGAGCCCCCCGGTTTCATTTGGGACGCACGTGGGTGTCTCACAGAAGAGCCCAAATTCCTAATTGGGGGCACACCAGCGTGGAATGTAAGGCTGTTTAGAACTGCGTACCCTGAGGCCGTTGGGAGGCCGTACGAACGAGAGCTTTCGAGCGAACAGGGCAGCGCTTCGCCATCATCGTTGCCCGTTCACGGAGCTTAATGAGACGAATGCATGCACTTCCTGTGGCTCAAACGCAACAGAGGACTTGGAAGGCATACAGTGCCCTTTGACAGCTGTTACAACGAACGTGAGTGCACAGTGTCTCGTGAAATAAATCCCTAGCACCGTTGAAGCATCCCGTTAACGCATGCTTCTTCGCTCCTATGGCACTCCGAGGTGTTACTGACGGGGGAAATCTGGACTTTCACTTGAGGCCGGGGGGGGGGGGGTGGGGGGCTCACAATTCTTTGGTCGGCGAGCTCCAGAGTGCTCTTGCTGAAGCTCCCAGCAAGGACCTGAGAGCAGCAGGCCTCACACGAGTACACTCAGACGGCTTCCGTCACGAGTCAACTCAGGCCTCTTATGTGAGGCCTTCCGGCAGCAAAGAGAAGGTGGGCGCGAGGGGTGTGCTTCAGGCAGCTTAGGACCCGCGACTGTCTCGTCTACCACGGAGGGGAATAAGGTTTGCCCAGGGTCGCCCAGTTTCAAAGCCGAGCTCACGTAGTTATCCTCAGTGGTTTCTGATTACCTCAAGGAAACACACGGGAGGAACAGGGCCCTTCCATGGAGGCCCTTTCGGGCACAGGGACCTCTGCGTGGGATCTACTGGGTAAGTATGGCAGTACCTTAGATAGGCCTCAGTGACCAAGGCTGTCGTCTGGCTCATGCCTTAGCTGTGTTAAGTGTGGAAAACGTGCTGGTCCTCAGGCTGGGCCCACGGCCTAGCTTTCGCTTCTGTGAGAGTGCTGCCCCGAGTCTCCTCCTGGAGCCAGTCGTCAGCACGGTGCCTTTTGGCACTGCAGTTCTCTTTCAGTCAAGGAGGCCGTGCGACTGGCACAGGGAGTCTGCGCAGCACGGCCTTCGCGAGGCTCTTTGACGACTGGGGCACTCAAGGCAGGCAAGCCAGAGAGCAGTACGTTGCCCTTGCTATGAACGTGAAGAGCTTTCTCCAGGGCCCTGTGGAGGCTAAGGTTCCTCAGAAGCCGGGAGCCGCCGTTGCGGCACGGAGAGAAGTCATCCTGCGACCTTGGCGAACGAGCTCCTATCCTGTGTGCCCCCAGGAGCGTCGCAGAGTTAAGGCACTCCGTGGTGGAGTATGGCCTCATGGAAGCCACTGCACACCCAACTCCCCCGACGTGAAACACTGGAACTTACCTTGAGGCCTGAGGTCACCTTTCGTTCGGCCGGAGCGGAACATGTGGTGCCGTGGGAGGAGTTCCTAGAAAGGGATGGCCAGCACGGTTTTCGCTTTGAGAGAACACGCAGCCTCGGCCCACAACGACAATCCTGCCGTGCAGAGACGTCGGGCCGCTAGTGCTGTTCAGGCAGCTTTGAAGCCAAGCGCAAGGCGCCTCCAAACGGGGGGAAAGCGTACTCTCCCCTCCGCGTCCCACGTTCAAGCTGAATGACGCAGCATGTTTCTCGGAAGGCTCTGCCGAGCTATCTAGTACAAGGGAGAGAGTGCCTGCCTCTGCTGAGAAAGGTTTTGACGTGGGGATTGCCGGACATGAGGAAGAGCGTTCCCCAGGCCGTGCAAAGTTTAGGCTTTGGTGACTCTGGATGGTCCCAAGGGTCCAGACTTGTCCCTGGGAAAGCTGTCCTCTTTTTCTTTCTCCGGCTGGAAGCAAACAGCTGGCAACCGACTGCCGTACGCAGACGTCCTGGGGGAGCCCCCCGGTTTCATTTGGGACGCACGTGGGTGTCTCACAGAAGAGCCCAAATTCCTAATTGGGGGCACACCAGCGTGGAATGTAAGGCTGTTTAGAACTGCGTACCCTGAGGCCGTTGGGAGGCCGTACGAACGAGAGCTTTCGAGCGAACAGGGCAGCGCTTCGCCATCATCGTTGCCCGTTCACGGAGCTTAATGAGACGAATGCATGCACTTCCTGTGGCTCAAACGCAACAGAGGACTTGGAAGGCATACAGTGCCCTTTGACAGCTGTTACAACGAACGTGAGTGCACAGTGTCTCGTGAAATAAATCCCTAGCACCGTTGA
This sequence comes from Leucopleurus acutus, assembly GCF_964270905.1. Lineage (NCBI taxonomy): Eukaryota > Metazoa > Chordata > Mammalia > Artiodactyla > Delphinidae > Leucopleurus > Leucopleurus acutus. The sequence continues at coordinate 108,880 of NW_028138871.1, read as the reverse complement.
AGCATCCCGTTAACGCATGCTTCTTCGCTCCTATGGCACTCCGAGGTGTTACTGACGGGGGAAATCTGGACTTTCACTTGAGGCCGGGGGGGGGGGGGTGGGGGGCTCACAATTCTTTGGTCGGCGAGCTCCAGAGTGCTCTTGCTGAAGCTCCCAGCAAGGACCTGAGAGCAGCAGGCCTCACACGAGTACACTCAGACGGCTTCCGTCACGAGTCAACTCAGGCCTCTTATGTGAGGCCTTCCGGCAGCAAAGAGAAGGTGGGCGCGAGGGGTGTGCTTCAGGCAGCTTAGGACCCGCGACTGTCTCGTCTACCACGGAGGGGAATAAGGTTTGCCCAGGGTCGCCCAGTTTCAAAGCCGAGCTCACGTAGTTATCCTCAGTGGTTTCTGATTACCTCAAGGAAACACACGGGAGGAACAGGGCCCTTCCATGGAGGCCCTTTCGGGCACAGGGACCTCTGCGTGGGATCTACTGGGTAAGTATGGCAGTACCTTAGATAGGCCTCAGTGACCAAGGCTGTCGTCTGGCTCATGCCTTAGCTGTGTTAAGTGTGGAAAACGTGCTGGTCCTCAGGCTGGGCCCACGGCCTAGCTTTCGCTTCTGTGAGAGTGCTGCCCCGAGTCTCCTCCTGGAGCCAGTCGTCAGCACGGTGCCTTTTGGCACTGCAGTTCTCTTTCAGTCAAGGAGGCCGTGCGACTGGCACAGGGAGTCTGCGCAGCACGGCCTTCGCGAGGCTCTTTGACGACTGGGGCACTCAAGGCAGGCAAGCCAGAGAGCAGTACGTTGCCCTTGCTATGAACGTGAAGAGCTTTCTCCAGGGCCCTGTGGAGGCTAAGGTTCCTCAGAAGCCGGGAGCCGCCGTTGCGGCACGGAGAGAAGTCATCCTGCGACCTTGGCGAACGAGCTCCTATCCTGTGTGCCCCCAGGAGCGTCGCAGAGTTAAGGCACTCCGTGGTGGAGTATGGCCTCATGGAAGCCACTGCACACCCAACTCCCCCGACGTGAAACACTGGAACTTACCTTGAGGCCTGAGGTCACCTTTCGTTCGGCCGGAGCGGAACATGTGGTGCCGTGGGAGGAGTTCCTAGAAAGGGATGGCCAGCACGGTTTTCGCTTTGAGAGAACACGCAGCCTCGGCCCACAACGACAATCCTGCCGTGCAGAGACGTCGGGCCGCTAGTGCTGTTCAGGCAGCTTTGAAGCCAAGCGCAAGGCGCCTCCAAACGGGGGGAAAGCGTACTCTCCCCTCCGCGTCCCACGTTCAAGCTGAATGACGCAGCATGTTTCTCGGAAGGCTCTGCCGAGCTATCTAGTACAAGGGAGAGAGTGCCTGCCTCTGCTGAGAAAGGTTTTGACGTGGGGATTGCCGGACATGAGGAAGAGCGTTCCCCAGGCCGTGCAAAGTTTAGGCTTTGGTGACTCTGGATGGTCCCAAGGGTCCAGACTTGTCCCTGGGAAAGCTGTCCTCTTTTTCTTTCTCCGGCTGGAAGCAAACAGCTGGCAACCGACTGCCGTACGCAGACGTCCTGGGGGAGCCCCCCGGTTTCATTTGGGACGCACGTGGGTGTCTCACAGAAGAGCCCAAATTCCTAATTGGGGGCACACCAGCGTGGAATGTAAGGCTGTTTAGAACTGCGTACCCTGAGGCCGTTGGGAGGCCGTACGAACGAGAGCTTTCGAGCGAACAGGGCAGCGCTTCGCCATCATCGTTGCCCGTTCACGGAGCTTAATGAGACGAATGCATGCACTTCCTGTGGCTCAAACGCAACAGAGGACTTGGAAGGCATACAGTGCCCTTTGACAGCTGTTACAACGAACGTGAGTGCACAGTGTCTCGTGAAATAAATCCCTAGCACCGTTGAAGCATCCCGTTAACGCATGCTTCTTCGCTCCTATGGCACTCCGAGGTGTTACTGACGGGGGAAATCTGGACTTTCACTTGAGGCCGGGGGGGGGGGGGTGGGGGGCTCACAATTCTTTGGTCGGCGAGCTCCAGAGTGCTCTTGCTGAAGCTCCCAGCAAGGACCTGAGAGCAGCAGGCCTCACACGAGTACACTCAGACGGCTTCCGTCACGAGTCAACTCAGGCCTCTTATGTGAGGCCTTCCGGCAGCAAAGAGAAGGTGGGCGCGAGGGGTGTGCTTCAGGCAGCTTAGGACCCGCGACTGTCTCGTCTACCACGGAGGGGAATAAGGTTTGCCCAGGGTCGCCCAGTTTCAAAGCCGAGCTCACGTAGTTATCCTCAGTGGTTTCTGATTACCTCAAGGAAACACACGGGAGGAACAGGGCCCTTCCATGGAGGCCCTTTCGGGCACAGGGACCTCTGCGTGGGATCTACTGGGTAAGTATGGCAGTACCTTAGATAGGCCTCAGTGACCAAGGCTGTCGTCTGGCTCATGCCTTAGCTGTGTTAAGTGTGGAAAACGTGCTGGTCCTCAGGCTGGGCCCACGGCCTAGCTTTCGCTTCTGTGAGAGTGCTGCCCCGAGTCTCCTCCTGGAGCCAGTCGTCAGCACGGTGCCTTTTGGCACTGCAGTTCTCTTTCAGTCAAGGAGGCCGTGCGACTGGCACAGGGAGTCTGCGCAGCACGGCCTTCGCGAGGCTCTTTGACGACTGGGGCACTCAAGGCAGGCAAGCCAGAGAGCAGTACGTTGCCCTTGCTATGAACGTGAAGAGCTTTCTCCAGGGCCCTGTGGAGGCTAAGGTTCCTCAGAAGCCGGGAGCCGCCGTTGCGGCACGGAGAGAAGTCATCCTGCGACCTTGGCGAACGAGCTCCTATCCTGTGTGCCCCCAGGAGCGTCGCAGAGTTAAGGCACTCCGTGGTGGAGTATGGCCTCATGGAAGCCACTGCACACCCAACTCCCCCGACGTGAAACACTGGAACTTACCTTGAGGCCTGAGGTCACCTTTCGTTCGGCCGGAGCGGAACATGTGGTGCCGTGGGAGGAGTTCCTAGAAAGGGATGGCCAGCACGGTTTTCGCTTTGAGAGAACACGCAGCCTCGGCCCACAACGACAATCCTGCCGTGCAGAGACGTCGGGCCGCTAGTGCTGTTCAGGCAGCTTTGAAGCCAAGCGCAAGGCGCCTCCAAACGGGGGGAAAGCGTACTCTCCCCTCCGCGTCCCACGTTCAAGCTGAATGACGCAGCATGTTTCTCGGAAGGCTCTGCCGAGCTATCTAGTACAAGGGAGAGAGTGCCTGCCTCTGCTGAGAAAGGTTTTGACGTGGGGATTGCCGGACATGAGGAAGAGCGTTCCCCAGGCCGTGCAAAGCTTAGGCTTTGGTGACTCTGGATGGTCCCAAGGGTCCAGACTTGTCCCTGGGAAAGCTGTCCTCTTTTTCTTTCTCCGGCTGGAAGCAAACAGCTGGCAACCGACTGCCGTACGCAGACGTCCTGGGGGAGCCCCCCGGTTTCATTTGGGACGCACGTGGGTGTCTCACAGAAGAGCCCAAATTCCTAATTGGGGGCACACCAGCGTGGAATGTAAGGCTGTTTAGAACTGCGTACCCTGAGGCCGTTGGGAGGCCGTACGAACGAGAGCTTTCGAGCGAACAGGGCAGCGCTTCGCCATCATCGTTGCCCGTTCACGGAGCTTAATGAGACGAATGCATGCACTTCCTGTGGCTCAAACGCAACAGAGGACTTGGAAGGCATACAGTGCCCTTTGACAGCTGTTACAACGAACGTGAGTGCACAGTGTCTCGTGAAATAAATCCCTAGCACCGTTGAAGCATCCCGTTAACGCATGCTTCTTCGCTCCTATGGCACTCCGAGGTGTTACTGACGGGGGAAATCTGGACTTTCACTTGAGGCCGGGGGGGGGGGGGTGGGGGGCTCACAATTCTTTGGTCGGCGAGCTCCAGAGTGCTCTTGCTGAAGCTCCCAGCAAGGACCTGAGAGCAGCAGGCCTCACACGAGTACACTCAGACGGCTTCCGTCACGAGTCAACTCAGGCCTCTTATGTGAGGCCTTCCGGCAGCAAAGAGAAGGTGGGCGCGAGGGGTGTGCTTCAGGCAGCTTAGGACCCGCGACTGTCTCGTCTACCACGGAGGGGAATAAGGTTTGCCCAGGGTCGCCCAGTTTCAAAGCCGAGCTCACGTAGTTATCCTCAGTGGTTTCTGATTACCTCAAGGAAACACACGGGAGGAACAGGGCCCTTCCATGGAGGCCCTTTCGGGCACAGGGACCTCTGCGTGGGATCTACTGGGTAAGTATGGCAGTACCTTAGATAGGCCTCAGTGACCAAGGCTGTCGTCTGGCTCATGCCTTAGCTGTGTTAAGTGTGGAAAACGTGCTGGTCCTCAGGCTGGGCCCACGGCCTAGCTTTCGCTTCTGTGAGAGTGCTGCCCCGAGTCTCCTCCTGGAGCCAGTCGTCAGCACGGTGCCTTTTGGCACTGCAGTTCTCTTTCAGTCAAGGAGGCCGTGCGACTGGCACAGGGAGTCTGCGCAGCACGGCCTTCGCGAGGCTCTTTGACGACTGGGGCACTCAAGGCAGGCAAGCCAGAGAGCAGTACGTTGCCCTTGCTATGAACGTGAAGAGCTTTCTCCAGGGCCCTGTGGAGGCTAAGGTTCCTCAGAAGCCGGGAGCCGCCGTTGCGGCACGGAGAGAAGTCATCCTGCGACCTTGGCGAACGAGCTCCTATCCTGTGTGCCCCCAGGAGCGTCGCAGAGTTAAGGCACTCCGTGGTGGAGTATGGCCTCATGGAAGCCACTGCACACCCAACTCCCCCGACGTGAAACACTGGAACTTACCTTGAGGCCTGAGGTCACCTTTCGTTCGGCCGGAGCGGAACATGTGGTGCCGTGGGAGGAGTTCCTAGAAAGGGATGGCCAGCACGGTTTTCGCTTTGAGAGAACACGCAGCCTCGGCCCACAACGACAATCCTGCCGTGCAGAGACGTCGGGCCGCTAGTGCTGTTCAGGCAGCTTTGAAGCCAAGCGCAAGGCGCCTCCAAACGGGGGGAAAGCGTACTCTCCCCTCCGCGTCCCACGTTCAAGCTGAATGACGCAGCATGTTTCTCGGAAGGCTCTGCCGAGCTATCTAGTACAAGGGAGAGAGTGCCTGCCTCTGCTGAGAAAGGTTTTGACGTGGGGATTGCCGGACATGAGGAAGAGCGTTCCCCAGGCCGTGCAAAGCTTAGGCTTTGGTGACTCTGGATGGTCCCAAGGGTCCAGACTTGTCCCTGGGAAAGCTGTCCTCTTTTTCTTTCTCCGGCTGGAAGCAAACAGCTGGCAACCGACTGCCGTACGCAGACGTCCTGGGGGAGCCCCCCGGTTTCATTTGGGACGCACGTGGGTGTCTCACAGAAGAGCCCAAATTCCTAATTGGGGGCACACCAGCGTGGAATGTAAGGCTGTTTAGAACTGCGTACCCTGAGGCCGTTGGGAGGCCGTACGAACGAGAGCTTTCGAGCGAACAGGGCAGCGCTTCGCCATCATCGTTGCCCGTTCACGGAGCTTAATGAGACGAATGCATGCACTTCCTGTGGCTCAAACGCAACAGAGGACTTGGAAGGCATACAGTGCCCTTTGACAGCTGTTACAACGAACGTGAGTGCACAGTGTCTCGTGAAATAAATCCCTAGCACCGTTGAAGCATCCCGTTAACGCATGCTTCTTCGCTCCTATGGCACTCCGAGGTGTTACTGACGGGGGAAATCTGGACTTTCACTTGAGGCCGGGGGGGGGGGGGTGGGGGGCTCACAATTCTTTGGTCGGCGAGCTCCAGAGTGCTCTTGCTGAAGCTCCCAGCAAGGACCTGAGAGCAGCAGGCCTCACACGAGTACACTCAGACGGCTTCCGTCACGAGTCAACTCAGGCCTCTTATGTGAGGCCTTCCGGCAGCAAAGAGAAGGTGGGCGCGAGGGGTGTGCTTCAGGCAGCTTAGGACCCGCGACTGTCTCGTCTACCACGGAGGGGAATAAGGTTTGCCCAGGGTCGCCCAGTTTCAAAGCCGAGCTCACGTAGTTATCCTCAGTGGTTTCTGATTACCTCAAGGAAACACACGGGAGGAACAGGGCCCTTCCATGGAGGCCCTTTCGGGCACAGGGACCTCTGCGTGGGATCTACTGGGTAAGTATGGCAGTACCTTAGATAGGCCTCAGTGACCAAGGCTGTCGTCTGGCTCATGCCTTAGCTGTGTTAAGTGTGGAAAACGTGCTGGTCCTCAGGCTGGGCCCACGGCCTAGCTTTCGCTTCTGTGAGAGTGCTGCCCCGAGTCTCCTCCTGGAGCCAGTCGTCAGCACGGTGCCTTTTGGCACTGCAGTTCTCTTTCAGTCAAGGAGGCCGTGCGACTGGCACAGGGAGTCTGCGCAGCACGGCCTTCGCGAGGCTCTTTGACGACTGGGGCACTCAAGGCAGGCAAGCCAGAGAGCAGTACGTTGCCCTTGCTATGAACGTGAAGAGCTTTCTCCAGGGCCCTGTGGAGGCTAAGGTTCCTCAGAAGCCGGGAGCCGCCGTTGCGGCACGGAGAGAAGTCATCCTGCGACCTTGGCGAACGAGCTCCTATCCTGTGTGCCCCCAGGAGCGTCGCAGAGTTAAGGCACTCCGTGGTGGAGTATGGCCTCATGGAAGCCACTGCACACCCAACTCCCCCGACGTGAAACACTGGAACTTACCTTGAGGCCTGAGGTCACCTTTCGTTCGGCCGGAGCGGAACATGTGGTGCCGTGGGAGGAGTTCCTAGAAAGGGATGGCCAGCACGGTTTTCGCTTTGAGAGAACACGCAGCCTCGGCCCACAACGACAATCCTGCCGTGCAGAGACGTCGGGCCGCTAGTGCTGTTCAGGCAGCTTTGAAGCCAAGCGCAAGGCGCCTCCAAACGGGGGGAAAGCGTACTCTCCCCTCCGCGTCCCACGTTCAAGCTGAATGACGCAGCATGTTTCTCGGAAGGCTCTGCCGAGCTATCTAGTACAAGGGAGAGAGTGCCTGCCTCTGCTGAGAAAGGTTTTGACGTGGGGATTGCCGGACATGAGGAAGAGCGTTCCCCAGGCCGTGCAAAGCTTAGGCTTTGGTGACTCTGGATGGTCCCAAGGGTCCAGACTTGTCCCTGGGAAAGCTGTCCTCTTTTTCTTTCTCCGGCTGGAAGCAAACAGCTGGCAACCGACTGCCGTACGCAGACGTCCTGGGGGAGCCCCCCGGTTTCATTTGGGACGCACGTGGGTGTCTCACAGAAGAGCCCAAATTCCTAATTGGGGGCACACCAGCGTGGAATGTAAGGCTGTTTAGAACTGCGTACCCTGAGGCCGTTGGGAGGCCGTACGAACGAGAGCTTTCGAGCGAACAGGGCAGCGCTTCGCCATCATCGTTGCCCGTTCACGGAGCTTAATGAGACGAATGCATGCACTTCCTGTGGCTCAAACGCAACAGAGGACTTGGAAGGCATACAGTGCCCTTTGACAGCTGTTACAACGAACGTGAGTGCACAGTGTCTCGTGAAATAAATCCCTAGCACCGTTGAAGCATCCCGTTAACGCATGCTTCTTCGCTCCTATGGCACTCCGAGGTGTTACTGACGGGGGAAATCTGGACTTTCACTTGAGGCCGGGGGGGGGGGGGTGGGGGGCTCACAATTCTTTGGTCGGCGAGCTCCAGAGTGCTCTTGCTGAAGCTCCCAGCAAGGACCTGAGAGCAGCAGGCCTCACACGAGTACACTCAGACGGCTTCCGTCACGAGTCAACTCAGGCCTCTTATGTGAGGCCTTCCGGCAGCAAAGAGAAGGTGGGCGCGAGGGGTGTGCTTCAGGCAGCTTAGGACCCGCGACTGTCTCGTCTACCACGGAGGGGAATAAGGTTTGCCCAGGGTCGCCCAGTTTCAAAGCCGAGCTCACGTAGTTATCCTCAGTGGTTTCTGATTACCTCAAGGAAACACACGGGAGGAACAGGGCCCTTCCATGGAGGCCCTTTCGGGCACAGGGACCTCTGCGTGGGATCTACTGGGTAAGTATGGCAGTACCTTAGATAGGCCTCAGTGACCAAGGCTGTCGTCTGGCTCATGCCTTAGCTGTGTTAAGTGTGGAAAACGTGCTGGTCCTCAGGCTGGGCCCACGGCCTAGCTTTCGCTTCTGTGAGAGTGCTGCCCCGAGTCTCCTCCTGGAGCCAGTCGTCAGCACGGTGCCTTTTGGCACTGCAGTTCTCTTTCAGTCAAGGAGGCCGTGCGACTGGCACAGGGAGTCTGCGCAGCACGGCCTTCGCGAGGCTCTTTGACGACTGGGGCACTCAAGGCAGGCAAGCCAGAGAGCAGTACGTTGCCCTTGCTATGAACGTGAAGAGCTTTCTCCAGGGCCCTGTGGAGGCTAAGGTTCCTCAGAAGCCGGGAGCCGCCGTTGCGGCACGGAGAGAAGTCATCCTGCGACCTTGGCGAACGAGCTCCTATCCTGTGTGCCCCCAGGAGCGTCGCAGAGTTAAGGCACTCCGTGGTGGAGTATGGCCTCATGGAAGCCACTGCACACCCAACTCCCCCGACGTGAAACACTGGAACTTACCTTGAGGCCTGAGGTCACCTTTCGTTCGGCCGGAGCGGAACATGTGGTGCCGTGGGAGGAGTTCCTAGAAAGGGATGGCCAGCACGGTTTTCGCTTTGAGAGAACACGCAGCCTCGGCCCACAACGACAATCCTGCCGTGCAGAGACGTCGGGCCGCTAGTGCTGTTCAGGCAGCTTTGAAGCCAAGCGCAAGGCGCCTCCAAACGGGGGGAAAGCGTACTCTCCCCTCCGCGTCCCACGTTCAAGCTGAATGACGCAGCATGTTTCTCGGAAGGCTCTGCCGAGCTATCTAGTACAAGGGAGAGAGTGCCTGCCTCTGCTGAGAAAGGTTTTGACGTGGGGATTGCCGGACATGAGGAAGAGCGTTCCCCAGGCCGTGCAAAGTTTAGGCTTTGGTGACTCTGGATGGTCCCAAGGGTCCAGACTTGTCCCTGGGAAAGCTGTCCTCTTTTTCTTTCTCCGGCTGGAAGCAAACAGCTGGCAACCGACTGCCGTACGCAGACGTCCTGGGGGAGCCCCCCGGTTTCATTTGGGACGCACGTGGGTGTCTCACAGAAGAGCCCAAATTCCTAATTGGGGGCACACCAGCGTGGAATGTAAGGCTGTTTAGAACTGCGTACCCTGAGGCCGTTGGGAGGCCGTACGAACGAGAGCTTTCGAGCGAACAGGGCAGCGCTTCGCCATCATCGTTGCCCGTTCACGGAGCTTAATGAGACGAATGCATGCACTTCCTGTGGCTCAAACGCAACAGAGGACTTGGAAGGCATACAGTGCCCTTTGACAGCTGTTACAACGAACGTGAGTGCACAGTGTCTCGTGAAATAAATCCCTAGCACCGTTGAAGCATCCCGTTAACGCATGCTTCTTCGCTCCTATGGCACTCCGAGGTGTTACTGACGGGGGAAATCTGGACTTTCACTTGAGGCCGGGGGGGGGGGGGTGGGGGGCTCACAATTCTTTGGTCGGCGAGCTCCAGAGTGCTCTTGCTGAAGCTCCCAGCAAGGACCTGAGAGCAGCAGGCCTCACACGAGTACACTCAGACGGCTTCCGTCACGAGTCAACTCAGGCCTCTTATGTGAGGCCTTCCGGCAGCAAAGAGAAGGTGGGCGCGAGGGGTGTGCTTCAGGCAGCTTAGGACCCGCGACTGTCTCGTCTACCACGGAGGGGAATAAGGTTTGCCCAGGGTCGCCCAGTTTCAAAGCCGAGCTCACGTAGTTATCCTCAGTGGTTTCTGATTACCTCAAGGAAACACACGGGAGGAACAGGGCCCTTCCATGGAGGCCCTTTCGGGCACAGGGACCTCTGCGTGGGATCTACTGGGTAAGTATGGCAGTACCTTAGATAGGCCTCAGTGACCAAGGCTGTCGTCTGGCTCATGCCTTAGCTGTGTTAAGTGTGGAAAACGTGCTGGTCCTCAGGCTGGGCCCACGGCCTAGCTTTCGCTTCTGTGAGAGTGCTGCCCCGAGTCTCCTCCTGGAGCCAGTCGTCAGCACGGTGCCTTTTGGCACTGCAGTTCTCTTTCAGTCAAGGAGGCCGTGCGACTGGCACAGGGAGTCTGCGCAGCACGGCCTTCGCGAGGCTCTTTGACGACTGGGGCACTCAAGGCAGGCAAGCCAGAGAGCAGTACGTTGCCCTTGCTATGAACGTGAAGAGCTTTCTCCAGGGCCCTGTGGAGGCTAAGGTTCCTCAGAAGCCGGGAGCCGCCGTTGCGGCACGGAGAGAAGTCATCCTGCGACCTTGGCGAACGAGCTCCTATCCTGTGTGCCCCCAGGAGCGTCGCAGAGTTAAGGCACTCCGTGGTGGAGTATGGCCTCATGGAAGCCACTGCACACCCAACTCCCCCGACGTGAAACACTGGAACTTACCTTGAGGCCTGAGGTCACCTTTCGTTCGGCCGGAGCGGAACATGTGGTGCCGTGGGAGGAGTTCCTAGAAAGGGATGGCCAGCACGGTTTTCGCTTTGAGAGAACACGCAGCCTCGGCCCACAACGACAATCCTGCCGTGCAGAGACGTCGGGCCGCTAGTGCTGTTCAGGCAGCTTTGAAGCCAAGCGCAAGGCGCCTCCAAACGGGGGGAAAGCGTACTCTCCCCTCCGCGTCCCACGTTCAAGCTGAATGACGCAGCATGTTTCTCGGAAGGCTCTGCCGAGCTATCTAGTACAAGGGAGAGAGTGCCTGCCTCTGCTGAGAAAGGTTTTGACGTGGGGATTGCCGGACATGAGGAAGAGCGTTCCCCAGGCCGTGCAAAGTTTAGGCTTTGGTGACTCTGGATGGTCCCAAGGGTCCAGACTTGTCCCTGGGAAAGCTGTCCTCTTTTTCTTTCTCCGGCTGGAAGCAAACAGCTGGCAACCGACTGCCGTACGCAGACGTCCTGGGGGAGCCCCCCGGTTTCATTTGGGACGCACGTGGGTGTCTCACAGAAGAGCCCAAATTCCTAATTGGGGGCACACCAGCGTGGAATGTAAGGCTGTTTAGAACTGCGTACCCTGAGGCCGTTGGGAGGCCGTACGAACGAGAGCTTTCGAGCGAACAGGGCAGCGCTTCGCCATCATCGTTGCCCGTTCACGGAGCTTAATGAGACGAATGCATGCACTTCCTGTGGCTCAAACGCAACAGAGGACTTGGAAGGCATACAGTGCCCTTTGACAGCTGTTACAACGAACGTGAGTGCACAGTGTCTCGTGAAATAAATCCCTAGCACCGTTGAAGCATCCCGTTAACGCATGCTTCTTCGCTCCTATGGCACTCCGAGGTGTTACTGACGGGGGAAATCTGGACTTTCACTTGAGGCCGGGGGGGGGGGGTGGGGGGCTCACAATTCTTTGGTCGGCGAGCTCCAGAGTGCTCTTGCTGAAGCTCCCAGCAAGGACCTGAGAGCAGCAGGCCTCACACGAGTACACTCAGACGGCTTCCGTCACGAGTCAACTCAGGCCTCTTATGTGAGGCCTTCCGGCAGCAAAGAGAAGGTGGGCGCGAGGGGTGTGCTTCAGGCAGCTTAGGACCCGCGACTGTCTCGTCTACCACGGAGGGGAATAAGGTTTGCCCAGGGTCGCCCAGTTTCAAAGCCGAGCTCACGTAGTTATCCTCAGTGGTTTCTGATTACCTCAAGGAAACACACGGGAGGAACAGGGCCCTTCCATGGAGGCCCTTTCGGGCACAGGGACCTCTGCGTGGGATCTACTGGGTAAGTATGGCAGTACCTTAGATAGGCCTCAGTGACCAAGGCTGTCGTCTGGCTCATGCCTTAGCTGTGTTAAGTGTGGAAAACGTGCTGGTCCTCAGGCTGGGCCCACGGCCTAGCTTTCGCTTCTGTGAGAGTGCTGCCCCGAGTCTCCTCCTGGAGCCAGTCGTCAGCACGGTGCCTTTTGGCACTGCAGTTCTCTTTCAGTCAAGGAGGCCGTGCGACTGGCACAGGGAGTCTGCGCAGCACGGCCTTCGCGAGGCTCTTTGACGACTGGGGCACTCAAGGCAGGCAAGCCAGAGAGCAGTACGTTGCCCTTGCTATGAACGTGAAGAGCTTTCTCCAGGGCCCTGTGGAGGCTAAGGTTCCTCAGAAGCCGGGAGCCGCCGTTGCGGCACGGAGAGAAGTCATCCTGCGACCTTGGCGAACGAGCTCCTATCCTGTGTGCCCCCAGGAGCGTCGCAGAGTTAAGGCACTCCGTGGTGGAGTATGGCCTCATGGAAGCCACTGCACACCCAACTCCCCCGACGTGAAACACTGGAACTTACCTTGAGGCCTGAGGTCACCTTTCGTTCGGCCGGAGCGGAACATGTGGTGCCGTGGGAGGAGTTCCTAGAAAGGGATGGCCAGCACGGTTTTCGCTTTGAGAGAACACGCAGCCTCGGCCCACAACGACAATCCTGCCGTGCAGAGACGTCGGGCCGCTAGTGCTGTTCAGGCAGCTTTGAAGCCAAGCGCAAGGCGCCTCCAAACGGGGGGAAAGCGTACTCTCCCCTCCGCGTCCCACGTTCAAGCTGAATGACGCAGCATGTTTCTCGGAAGGCTCTGCCGAGCTATCTAGTACAAGGGAGAGAGTGCCTGCCTCTGCTGAGAAAGGTTTTGACGTGGGGATTGCCGGACATGAGGAAGAGCGTTCCCCAGGCCGTGCAAAGTTTAGGCTTTGGTGACTCTGGATGGTCCCAAGGGTCCAGACTTGTCCCTGGGAAAGCTGTCCTCTTTTTCTTTCTCCGGCTGGAAGCAAACAGCTGGCAACCGACTGCCGTACGCAGACGTCCTGGGGGAGCCCCCCGGTTTCATTTGGGACGCACGTGGGTGTCTCACAGAAGAGCCCAAATTCCTAATTGGGGGCACACCAGCGTGGAATGTAAGGCTGCTTAGAACTGCGTACCCTGAGGCCGTTGGGAGGCCGTACGAACGAGAGCTTTCGAGCGAACAGGGCAGCGCTTCGCCATCATCGTTGCCCGTTCACGGAGCTTAATGAGACGAATGCATGCACTTCCTGTGGCTCAAACGCAACAGAGGACTTGGAAGGCATACAGTGCCCTTTGACAGCTGTTACAACGAACGTGAGTGCACAGTGTCTCGTGAAATAAATCCCTAGCACCGTTGAAGCATCCCGTTAACGCATGCTTCTTCGCTCCTATGGCACTCCGAGGTGTTACTGACGGGGGAAATCTGGACTTTCACTTGAGGCCGGGGGGGTGGGGGGTGGGGGGCTCACAATTCTTTGGTCGGCGAGCTCCAGAGTGCTCTTGCTGAAGCTCCCAGCAAGGACCTGAGAGCAGCAGGCCTCACACGAGTACACTCAGACGGCTTCCATCACGAGTCAACTCAGGCCTCTTATGTGAGGCCTTCCGGCAGCAAAGAGAAGGTGGGCGCGAGGGGTGTGCTTCAGGCAGCTTAGGACCCGCGACTGTCTCGTCTACCACGGAGGGGAATAAGGTTTGCCCAGGGTCGCCCAGTTTCAAAGCCGAGCTCACGTAGTTATCCTCAGTGGTTTCTGATTACCTCAAGGAAACACACGGGAGGAACAGGGCCCTTCCATGGAGGCCCTTTCGGGCACAGGGACCTCTGCGTGGGATCTACTGGGTAAGTATGGCAGTACCTTAGATAGGCCTCAGTGACCAAGGCTGTCGTCTGGCTCATGCCTTAGCTGTGTTAAGTGTGGAAAACGTGCTGGTCCTCAGGCTGGGCCCACGGCCTAGCTTTCGCTTCTGTGAGAGTGCTGCCCCGAGTCTCCTCCTGGAGCCAGTCGTCAGCACGGTGCCTTTTGGCACTGCAGTTCTCTTTCAGTCAAGGAGGCCGTGCGACTGGCACAGGGAGTCTGCGCAGCACGGCCTTCGCGAGGCTCTTTGACGACTGGGGCACTCAAGGCAGGCAAGCCAGAGAGCAGTACGTTGCCCTTGCTATGAACGTGAAGAGCTTTCTCCAGGGCCCTGTGGAGGCTAAGGTTCCTCAGAAGCCGGGAGCCGCCGTTGCGGCACGGAGAGAAGTCATCCTGCGACCTTGGCGAACGAGCTCCTATCCTGTGTGCCCCCAGGAGCGTCGCAGAGTTAAGGCACTCCGTGGTGGAGTATGGCCTCATGGAAGCCACTGCACACCCAACTCCCCCGACGTGAAACACTGGAACTTACCTTGAGGCCTGAGGTCACCTTTCGTTCGGCCGGAGCGGAACATGTGGTGCCGTGGGAGGAGTTCCTAGAAAGGGATGGCCAGCACGGTTTTCGCTTTGAGAGAACACGCAGCCTCGGCCCACAACGACAATCCTGCCGTGCAGAGACGTCGGGCCGCTAGTGCTGTTCAGGCAGCTTTGAAGCCAAGCGCAAGGCGCCTCCAAACGGGGGGAAAGCGTACTCTCCCCTCCGCGTCCCACGTTCAAGCTGAATGACGCAGCATGTTTCTCGGAAGGCTCTGCCGAGCTATCTAGTACAAGGGAGAGAGTGCCTGCCTCTGCTGAGAAAGGTTTTGACGTGGGGATTGCCGGACATGAGGAAGAGCGTTCCCCAGGCCGTGCAAAGTTTAGGCTTTGGTGACTCTGGATGGTCCCAAGGGTCCAGACTTGTCCCTGGGAAAGCTGTCCTCTTTTTCTTTCTCCGGCTGGAAGCAAACAGCTGGCAACCGACTGCCGTACGCAGACGTCCTGGGGGAGCCCCCCGGTTTCATTTGGGACGCACGTGGGTGTCTCACAGAAGAGCCCAAATTCCTAATTGGGGGCACACCAGCGTGGAATGTAAGGCTGCTTAGAACTGCGTACCCTGAGGCCGTTGGGAGGCCGTACGAACGAGAGCTTTCGAGCGAACAGGGCAGCGCTTCGCCATCATCGTTGCCCGTTCACGGAGCTTAATGAGACGAATGCATGCACTTCCTGTGGCTCAAACGCAACAGAGGACTTGGAAGGCATACAGTGCCCTTTGACAGCTGTTACAACGAACGTGAGTGCACAGTGTCTCGTGAAATAAATCCCTAGCACCGTTGAAGCATCCCGTTAACGCATGCTTCTTCGCTCCTATGGCACTCCGAGGTGTTACTGACGGGGGAAATCTGGACTTTCACTTGAGGCCGGGGGGGGGGGGGGGGTGGGGGGCTCACAATTCTTTGGTCGGCGAGCTCCAGAGTGCTCTTGCTGAAGCTCCCAGCAAGGACCTGAGAGCAGCAGGCCTCACACGAGTACACTCAGACGGCTTCCGTCACGAGTCAACTCAGGCCTCTTATGTGAGGCCTTCCGGCAGCAAAGAGAAGGTGGGCGCGAGGGGTGTGCTTCAGGCAGCTTAGGACCCGCGACTGTCTCGTCTACCACGGAGGGGAATAAGGTTTGCCCAGGGTCGCCCAGTTTCAAAGCCGAGCTCACGTAGTTATCCTCAGTGGTTTCTGATTACCTCAAGGAAACACACGGGAGGAACAGGGCCCTTCCATGGAGGCCCTTTCGGGCACAGGGACCTCTGCGTGGGATCTACTGGGTAAGTATGGCAGTACCTTAGATAGGCCTCAGTGACCAAGGCTGTCGTCTGGCTCATGCCTTAGCTGTGTTAAGTGTGGAAAACGTGCTGGTCCTCAGGCTGGGCCCACGGCCTAGCTTTCGCTTCTGTGAGAGTGCTGCCCCGAGTCTCCTCCTGGAGCCAGTCGTCAGCACGGTGCCTTTTGGCACTGCAGTTCTCTTTCAGTCAAGGAGGCCGTGCGACTGGCACAGGGAGTCTGCGCAGCACGGCCTTCGCGAGGCTCTTTGACGACTGGGGCACTCAAGGCAGGCAAGCCAGAGAGCAGTACGTTGCCCTTGCTATGAACGTGAAGAGCTTTCTCCAGGGCCCTGTGGAGGCTAAGGTTCCTCAGAAGCCGGGAGCCGCCGTTGCGGCACGGAGAGAAGTCATCCTGCGACCTTGGCGAACGAGCTCCTATCCTGTGTGCCCCCAGGAGCGTCGCAGAGTTAAGGCACTCCGTGGTGGAGTATGGCCTCATGGAAGCCACTGCACACCCAACTCCCCCGACGTGAAACACTGGAACTTACCTTGAGGCCTGAGGTCACCTTTCGTTCGGCCGGAGCGGAACATGTGGTGCCGTGGGAGGAGTTCCTAGAAAGGGATGGCCAGCACGGTTTTCGCTTTGAGAGAACACGCAGCCTCGGCCCACAACGACAATCCTGCCGTGCAGAGACGTCGGGCCGCTAGTGCTGTTCAGGCAGCTTTGAAGCCAAGCGCAAGGCGCCTCCAAACGGGGGGAAAGCGTACTCTCCCCTCCGCGTCCCACGTTCAAGCTGAATGACGCAGCATGTTTCTCGGAAGGCTCTGCCGAGCTATCTAGTACAAGGGAGAGAGTGCCTGCCTCTGCTGAGAAAGGTTTTGACGTGGGGATTGCCGGACATGAGGAAGAGCGTTCCCCAGGCCGTGCAAAGTTTAGGCTTTGGTGACTCTGGATGGTCCCAAGGGTCCAGACTTGTCCCTGGGAAAGCTGTCCTCTTTTTCTTTCTCCGGCTGGAAGCAAACAGCTGGCAACCGACTGCCGTACGCAGACGTCCTGGGGGAGCCCCCCGGTTTCATTTGGGACGCACGTGGGTGTCTCACAGAAGAGCCCAAATTCCTAATTGGGGGCACACCAGCGTGGAATGTAAGGCTGCTTAGAACTGCGTACCCTGAGGCCGTTGGGAGGCCGTACGAACGAGAGCTTTCGAGCGAACAGGGCAGCGCTTCGCCATCATCGTTGCCCGTTCACGGAGCTTAATGAGACGAATGCATGCACTTCCTGTGGCTCAAACGCAACAGAGGACTTGGAAGGCATACAGTGCCCTTTGACAGCTGTTACAACGAACGTGAGTGCACAGTGTCTCGTGAAATAAATCCCTAGCACCGTTGAAGCATCCCGTTAACGCATGCTTCTTCGCTCCTATGGCACTCCGAGGTGTTACTGACGGGGGAAATCTGGACTTTCACTTGAGGCCGGGGGGGGGGGGGGTGGGGGGCTCACAATTCTTTGGTCGGCGAGCTCCAGAGTGCTCTTGCTGAAGCTCCCAGCAAGGACCTGAGAGCAGCAGGCCTCACACGAGTACACTCAGACGGCTTCCGTCACGAGTCAACTCAGGCCTCTTATGTGAGGCCTTCCGGCAGCAAAGAGAAGGTGGGCGCGAGGGGTGTGCTTCAGGCAGCTTAGGACCCGCGACTGTCTCGTCTACCACGGAGGGGAATAAGGTTTGCCCAGGGTCGCCCAGTTTCAAAGCCGAGCTCACGTAGTTATCCTCAGTGGTTTCTGATTACCTCAAGGAAACACACGGGAGGAACAGGGCCCTTCCATGGAGGCCCTTTCGGGCACAGGGACCTCTGCGTGGGATCTACTGGGTAAGTATGGCAGTACCTTAGATAGGCCTCAGTGACCAAGGCTGTCGTCTGGCTCATGCCTTAGCTGTGTTAAGTGTGGAAAACGTGCTGGTCCTCAGGCTGGGCCCACGGCCTAGCTTTCGCTTCTGTGAGAGTGCTGCCCCGAGTCTCCTCCTGGAGCCAGTCGTCAGCACGGTGCCTTTTGGCACTGCAGTTCTCTTTCAGTCAAGGAGGCCGTGCGACTGGCACAGGGAGTCTGCGCAGCACGGCCTTCGCGAGGCTCTTTGACGACTGGGGCACTCAAGGCAGGCAAGCCAGAGAGCAGTACGTTGCCCTTGCTATGAACGTGAAGAGCTTTCTCCAGGGCCCTGTGGAGGCTAAGGTTCCTCAGAAGCCGGGAGCCGCCGTTGCGGCACGGAGAGAAGTCATCCTGCGACCTTGGCGAACGAGCTCCTATCCTGTGTGCCCCCAGGAGCGTCGCAGAGTTAAGGCACTCCGTGGTGGAGTATGGCCTCATGGAAGCCACTGCACACCCAACTCCCCCGACGTGAAACACTGGAACTTACCTTGAGGCCTGAGGTCACCTTTCGTTCGGCCGGAGCGGAACATGTGGTGCCGTGGGAGGAGTTCCTAGAAAGGGATGGCCAGCACGGTTTTCGCTTTGAGAGAACACGCAGCCTCGGCCCACAACGACAATCCTGCCGTGCAGAGACGTCGGGCCGCTAGTGCTGTTCAGGCAGCTTTGAAGCCAAGCGCAAGGCGCCTCCAAACGGGGGGAAAGCGTACTCTCCCCTCCGCGTCCCACGTTCAAGCTGAATGACGCAGCATGTTTCTCGGAAGGCTCTGCCGAGCTATCTAGTACAAGGGAGAGAGTGCCTGCCTCTGCTGAGAAAGGTTTTGACGTGGGGATTGCCGGACATGAGGAAGAGCGTTCCCCAGGCCGTGCAAAGCTTAGGCTTTGGTGACTCTGGATGGTCCCAAGGGTCCAGACTTGTCCCTGGGAAAGCTGTCCTCTTTTTCTTTCTCCGGCTGGAAGCAAACAGCTGGCAACCGACTGCCGTACGCAGACGTCCTGGGGGAGCCCCCCGGTTTCATTTGGGACGCACGTGGGTGTCTCACAGAAGAGCCCAAATTCCTAATTGGGGGCACACCAGCGTGGAATGTAAGGCTGTTTAGAACTGCGTACCCTGAGGCCGTTGGGAGGCCGTACGAACGAGAGCTTTCGAGCGAACAGGGCAGCGCTTCGCCATCATCGTTGCCCGTTCACGGAGCTTAATGAGACGAATGCATGCACTTCCTGTGGCTCAAACGCAACAGAGGACTTGGAAGGCATACAGTGCCCTTTGACAGCTGTTACAACGAACGTGAGTGCACAGTGTCTCGTGAAATAAATCCCTAGCACCGTTGAAGCATCCCGTTAACGCATGCTTCTTCGCTCCTATGGCACTCCGAGGTGTTACTGACGGGGGAAATCTGGACTTTCACTTGAGGCCGGGGGGGGGGGGGTGGGGGGCTCACAATTCTTTGGTCGGCGAGCTCCAGAGTGCTCTTGCTGAAGCTCCCAGCAAGGACCTGAGAGCAGCAGGCCTCACACGAGTACACTCAGACGGCTTCCGTCACGAGTCAACTCAGGCCTCTTATGTGAGGCCTTCCGGCAGCAAAGAGAAGGTGGGCGCGAGGGGTGTGCTTCAGGCAGCTTAGGACCCGCGACTGTCTCGTCTACCACGGAGGGGAATAAGGTTTGCCCAGGGTCGCCCAGTTTCAAAGCCGAGCTCACGTAGTTATCCTCAGTGGTTTCTGATTACCTCAAGGAAACACACGGGAGGAACAGGGCCCTTCCATGGAGGCCCTTTCGGGCACAGGGACCTCTGCGTGGGATCTACTGGGTAAGTATGGCAGTACCTTAGATAGGCCTCAGTGACCAAGGCTGTCGTCTGGCTCATGCCTTAGCTGTGTTAAGTGTGGAAAACGTGCTGGTCCTCAGGCTGGGCCCACGGCCTAGCTTTCGCTTCTGTGAGAGTGCTGCCCCGAGTCTCCTCCTGGAGCCAGTCGTCAGCACGGTGCCTTTTGGCACTGCAGTTCTCTTTCAGTCAAGGAGGCCGTGCGACTGGCACAGGGAGTCTGCGCAGCACGGCCTTCGCGAGGCTCTTTGACGACTGGGGCACTCAAGGCAGGCAAGCCAGAGAGCAGTACGTTGCCCTTGCTATGAACGTGAAGAGCTTTCTCCAGGGCCCTGTGGAGGCTAAGGTTCCTCAGAAGCCGGGAGCCGCCGTTGCGGCACGGAGAGAAGTCATCCTGCGACCTTGGCGAACGAGCTCCTATCCTGTGTGCCCCCAGGAGCGTCGCAGAGTTAAGGCACTCCGTGGTGGAGTATGGCCTCATGGAAGCCACTGCACACCCAACTCCCCCGACGTGAAACACTGGAACTTACCTTGAGGCCTGAGGTCACCTTTCGTTCGGCCGGAGCGGAACATGTGGTGCCGTGGGAGGAGTTCCTAGAAAGGGATGGCCAGCACGGTTTTCGCTTTGAGAGAACACGCAGCCTCGGCCCACAACGACAATCCTGCCGTGCAGAGACGTCGGGCCGCTAGTGCTGTTCAGGCAGCTTTGAAGCCAAGCGCAAGGCGCCTCCAAACGGGGGGAAAGCGTACTCTCCCCTCCGCGTCCCACGTTCAAGCTGAATGACGCAGCATGTTTCTCGGAAGGCTCTGCCGAGCTATCTAGTACAAGGGAGAGAGTGCCTGCCTCTGCTGAGAAAGGTTTTGACGTGGGGATTGCCGGACATGAGGAAGAGCGTTCCCCAGGCCGTGCAAAGCTTAGGCTTTGGTGACTCTGGATGGTCCCAAGGGTCCAGACTTGTCCCTGGGAAAGCTGTCCTCTTTTTCTTTCTCCGGCTGGAAGCAAACAGCTGGCAACCGACTGCCGTACGCAGACGTCCTGGGGGAGCCCCCCGGTTTCATTTGGGACGCACGTGGGTGTCTCACAGAAGAGCCCAAATTCCTAATTGGGGGCACACCAGCGTGGAATGTAAGGCTGTTTAGAACTGCGTACCCTGAGGCCGTTGGGAGGCCGTACGAACGAGAGCTTTCGAGCGAACAGGGCAGCGCTTCGCCATCATCGTTGCCCGTTCACGGAGCTTAATGAGACGAATGCATGCACTTCCTGTGGCTCAAACGCAACAGAGGACTTGGAAGGCATACAGTGCCCTTTGACAGCTGTTACAACGAACGTGAGTGCACAGTGTCTCGTGAAATAAATCCCTAGCACCGTTGAAGCATCCCGTTAACGCATGCTTCTTCGCTCCTATGGCACTCCGAGGTGTTACTGACGGGGGAAATCTGGACTTTCACTTGAGGCCGGGGGGGGGGGGGTGGGGGGCTCACAATTCTTTGGTCGGCGAGCTCCAGAGTGCTCTTGCTGAAGCTCCCAGCAAGGACCTGAGAGCAGCAGGCCTCACACGAGTACACTCAGACGGCTTCCGTCACGAGTCAACTCAGGCCTCTTATGTGAGGCCTTCCGGCAGCAAAGAGAAGGTGGGCGCGAGGGGTGTGCTTCAGGCAGCTTAGGACCCGCGACTGTCTCGTCTACCACGGAGGGGAATAAGGTTTGCCCAGGGTCGCCCAGTTTCAAAGCCGAGCTCACGTAGTTATCCTCAGTGGTTTCTGATTACCTCAAGGAAACACACGGGAGGAACAGGGCCCTTCCATGGAGGCCCTTTCGGGCACAGGGACCTCTGCGTGGGATCTACTGGGTAAGTATGGCAGTACCTTAGATAGGCCTCAGTGACCAAGGCTGTCGTCTGGCTCATGCCTTAGCTGTGTTAAGTGTGGAAAACGTGCTGGTCCTCAGGCTGGGCCCACGGCCTAGCTTTCGCTTCTGTGAGAGTGCTGCCCCGAGTCTCCTCCTGGAGCCAGTCGTCAGCACGGTGCCTTTTGGCACTGCAGTTCTCTTTCAGTCAAGGAGGCCGTGCGACTGGCACAGGGAGTCTGCGCAGCACGGCCTTCGCGAGGCTCTTTGACGACTGGGGCACTCAAGGCAGGCAAGCCAGAGAGCAGTACGTTGCCCTTGCTATGAACGTGAAGAGCTTTCTCCAGGGCCCTGTGGAGGCTAAGGTTCCTCAGAAGCCGGGAGCCGCCGTTGCGGCACGGAGAGAAGTCATCCTGCGACCTTGGCGAACGAGCTCCTATCCTGTGTGCCCCCAGGAGCGTCGCAGAGTTAAGGCACTCCGTGGTGGAGTATGGCCTCATGGAAGCCACTGCACACCCAACTCCCCCGACGTGAAACACTGGAACTTACCTTGAGGCCTGAGGTCACCTTTCGTTCGGCCGGAGCGGAACATGTGGTGCCGTGGGAGGAGTTCCTAGAAAGGGATGGCCAGCACGGTTTTCGCTTTGAGAGAACACGCAGCCTCGGCCCACAACGACAATCCTGCCGTGCAGAGACGTCGGGCCGCTAGTGCTGTTCAGGCAGCTTTGAAGCCAAGCGCAAGGCGCCTCCAAACGGGGGGAAAGCGTACTCTCCCCTCCGCGTCCCACGTTCAAGCTGAATGACGCAGCATGTTTCTCGGAAGGCTCTGCCGAGCTATCTAGTACAAGGGAGAGAGTGCCTGCCTCTGCTGAGAAAGGTTTTGACGTGGGGATTGCCGGACATGAGGAAGAGCGTTCCCCAGGCCGTGCAAAGTTTAGGCTTTGGTGACTCTGGATGGTCCCAAGGGTCCAGACTTGTCCCTGGGAAAGCTGTCCTCTTTTTCTTTCTCCGGCTGGAAGCAAACAGCTGGCAACCGACTGCCGTACGCAGACGTCCTGGGGGAGCCCCCCGGTTTCATTTGGGACGCACGTGGGTGTCTCACAGAAGAGCCCAAATTCCTAATTGGGGGCACACCAGCGTGGAATGTAAGGCTGTTTAGAACTGCGTACCCTGAGGCCGTTGGGAGGCCGTACGAACGAGAGCTTTCGAGCGAACAGGGCAGCGCTTCGCCATCATCGTTGCCCGTTCACGGAGCTTAATGAGACGAATGCATGCACTTCCTGTGGCTCAAACGCAACAGAGGACTTGGAAGGCATACAGTGCCCTTTGACAGCTGTTACAACGAACGTGAGTGCACAGTGTCTCGTGAAATAAATCCCTAGCACCGTTGAAGCATCCCGTTAACGCATGCTTCTTCGCTCCTATGGCACTCCGAGGTGTTACTGACGGGGGAAATCTGGACTTTCACTTGAGGCCGGGGGGGGGGGGTGGGGGGCTCACAATTCTTTGGTCGGCGAGCTCCAGAGTGCTCTTGCTGAAGCTCCCAGCAAGGACCTGAGAGCAGCAGGCCTCACACGAGTACACTCAGACGGCTTCCGTCACGAGTCAACTCAGGCCTCTTATGTGAGGCCTTCCGGCAGCAAAGAGAAGGTGGGCGCGAGGGGTGTGCTTCAGGCAGCTTAGGACCCGCGACTGTCTCGTCTACCACGGAGGGGAATAAGGTTTGCCCAGGGTCGCCCAGTTTCAAAGCCGAGCTCACGTAGTTATCCTCAGTGGTTTCTGATTACCTCAAGGAAACACACGGGAGGAACAGGGCCCTTCCATGGAGGCCCTTTCGGGCACAGGGACCTCTGCGTGGGATCTACTGGGTAAGTATGGCAGTACCTTAGATAGGCCTCAGTGACCAAGGCTGTCGTCTGGCTCATGCCTTAGCTGTGTTAAGTGTGGAAAACGTGCTGGTCCTCAGGCTGGGCCCACGGCCTAGCTTTCGCTTCTGTGAGAGTGCTGCCCCGAGTCTCCTCCTGGAGCCAGTCGTCAGCACGGTGCCTTTTGGCACTGCAGTTCTCTTTCAGTCAAGGAGGCCGTGCGACTGGCACAGGGAGTCTGCGCAGCACGGCCTTCGCGAGGCTCTTTGACGACTGGGGCACTCAAGGCAGGCAAGCCAGAGAGCAGTACGTTGCCCTTGCTATGAACGTGAAGAGCTTTCTCCAGGGCCCTGTGGAGGCTAAGGTTCCTCAGAAGCCGGGAGCCGCCGTTGCGGCACGGAGAGAAGTCATCCTGCGACCTTGGCGAACGAGCTCCTATCCTGTGTGCCCCCAGGAGCGTCGCAGAGTTAAGGCACTCCGTGGTGGAGTATGGCCTCATGGAAGCCACTGCACACCCAACTCCCCCGACGTGAAACACTGGAACTTACCTTGAGGCCTGAGGTCACCTTTCGTTCGGCCGGAGCGGAACATGTGGTGCCGTGGGAGGAGTTCCTAGAAAGGGATGGCCAGCACGGTTTTCGCTTTGAGAGAACACGCAGCCTCGGCCCACAACGACAATCCTGCCGTGCAGAGACGTCAGGCCGCTAGTGCTGTTCAGGCAGCTTTGAAGCCAAGCGCAAGGCGCCTCCAAACGGGGGGAAAGCGTACTCTCCCCTCCGCGTCCCACGTTCAAGCTGAATGACGCAGCATGTTTCTCGGAAGGCTCTGCCGAGCTATCTAGTACAAGGGAGAGAGTGCCTGCCTCTGCTGAGAAAGGTTTTGACGTGGGGATTGCCGGACATGAGGAAGAGCGTTCCCCAGGCCGTGCAAAGCTTAGGCTTTGGTGACTCTGGATGGTCCCAAGGGTCCAGACTTGTCCCTGGGAAAGCTGTCCTCTTTTTCTTTCTCCGGCTGGAAGCAAACAGCTGGCAACCGACTGCCGTACGCAGACGTCCTGGGGGAGCCCCCCGGTTTCATTTGGGACGCACGTGGGTGTCTCACAGAAGAGCCCAAATTCCTAATTGGGGGCACACCAGCGTGGAATGTAAGGCTGTTTAGAACTGCGTACCCTGAGGCCGTTGGGAGGCCGTACGAACGAGAGCTTTCGAGCGAACAGGGCAGCGCTTCGCCATCATCGTTGCCCGTTCACGGAGCTTAATGAGACGAATGCATGCACTTCCTGTGGCTCAAACGCAACAGAGGACTTGGAAGGCATACAGTGCCCTTTGACAGCTGTTACAACGAACGTGAGTGCACAGTGTCTCGTGAAATAAATCCCTAGCACCGTTGAAGCATCCCGTTAACGCATGCTTCTTCGCTCCTATGGCACTCCGAGGTGTTACTGACGGGGGAAATCTGGACTTTCACTTGAGGCCGGGGGGGGGGGGTGGGGGGCTCACAATTCTTTGGTCGGCGAGCTCCAGAGTGCTCTTGCTGAAGCTCCCAGCAAGGACCTGAGAGCAGCAGGCCTCACACGAGTACACTCAGACGGCTTCCGTCACGAGTCAACTCAGGCCTCTTATGTGAGGCCTTCCGGCAGCAAAGAGAAGGTGGGCGCGAGGGGTGTGCTTCAGGCAGCTTAGGACCCGCGACTGTCTCGTCTACCACGGAGGGGAATAAGGTTTGCCCAGGGTCGCCCAGTTTCAAAGCCGAGCTCACGTAGTTATCCTCAGTGGTTTCTGATTACCTCAAGGAAACACACGGGAGGAACAGGGCCCTTCCATGGAGGCCCTTTCGGGCACAGGGACCTCTGCGTGGGATCTACTGGGTAAGTATGGCAGTACCTTAGATAGGCCTCAGTGACCAAGGCTGTCGTCTGGCTCATGCCTTAGCTGTGTTAAGTGTGGAAAACGTGCTGGTCCTCAGGCTGGGCCCACGGCCTAGCTTTCGCTTCTGTGAGAGTGCTGCCCCGAGTCTCCTCCTGGAGCCAGTCGTCAGCACGGTGCCTTTTGGCACTGCAGTTCTCTTTCAGTCAAGGAGGCCGTGCGACTGGCACAGGGAGTCTGCGCAGCACGGCCTTCGCGAGGCTCTTTGACGACTGGGGCACTCAAGGCAGGCAAGCCAGAGAGCAGTACGTTGCCCTTGCTATGAACGTGAAGAGCTTTCTCCAGGGCCCTGTGGAGGCTAAGGTTCCTCAGAAGCCGGGAGCCGCCGTTGCGGCACGGAGAGAAGTCATCCTGCGACCTTGGCGAACGAGCTCCTATCCTGTGTGCCCCCAGGAGCGTCGCAGAGTTAAGGCACTCCGTGGTGGAGTATGGCCTCATGGAAGCCACTGCACACCCAACTCCCCCGACGTGAAACACTGGAACTTACCTTGAGGCCTGAGGTCACCTTTCGTTCGGCCGGAGCGGAACATGTGGTGCCGTGGGAGGAGTTCCTAGAAAGGGATGGCCAGCACGGTTTTCGCTTTGAGAGAACACGCAGCCTCGGCCCACAACGACAATCCTGCCGTGCAGAGACGTCGGGCCGCTAGTGCTGTTCAGGCAGCTTTGAAGCCAAGCGCAAGGCGCCTCCAAACGGGGGGAAAGCGTACTCTCCCCTCCGCGTCCCACGTTCAAGCTGAATGACGCAGCATGTTTCTCGGAAGGCTCTGCCGAGCTATCTAGTACAAGGGAGAGAGTGCCTGCCTCTGCTGAGAAAGGTTTTGACGTGGGGATTGCCGGACATGAGGAAGAGCGTTCCCCAGGCCGTGCAAAGTTTAGGCTTTGGTGACTCTGGATGGTCCCAAGGGTCCAGACTTGTCCCTGGGAAAGCTGTCCTCTTTTTCTTTCTCCGGCTGGAAGCAAACAGCTGGCAACCGACTGCCGTACGCAGACGTCCTGGGGGAGCCCCCCGGTTTCATTTGGGACGCACGTGGGTGTCTCACAGAAGAGCCCAAATTCCTAATTGGGGGCACACCAGCGTGGAATGTAAGGCTGTTTAGAACTGCGTACCCTGAGGCCGTTGGGAGGCCGTACGAACGAGAGCTTTCGAGCGAACAGGGCAGCGCTTCGCCATCATCGTTGCCCGTTCACGGAGCTTAATGAGACGAATGCATGCACTTCCTGTGGCTCAAACGCAACAGAGGACTTGGAAGGCATACAGTGCCCTTTGACAGCTGTTACAACGAACGTGAGTGCACAGTGTCTCGTGAAATAAATCCCTAGCACCGTTGAAGCATCCCGTTAACGCATGCTTCTTCGCTCCTATGGCACTCCGAGGTGTTACTGACGGGGGAAATCTGGACTTTCACTTGAGGCCGGGGGGGGGGGGGTGGGGGGCTCACAATTCTTTGGTCGGCGAGCTCCAGAGTGCTCTTGCTGAAGCTCCCAGCAAGGACCTGAGAGCAGCAGGCCTCACACGAGTACACTCAGACGGCTTCCGTCACGAGTCAACTCAGGCCTCTTATGTGAGGCCTTCCGGCAGCAAAGAGAAGGTGGGCGCGAGGGGTGTGCTTCAGGCAGCTTAGGACCCGCGACTGTCTCGTCTACCACGGAGGGGAATAAGGTTTGCCCAGGGTCGCCCAGTTTCAAAGCCGAGCTCACGTAGTTATCCTCAGTGGTTTCTGATTACCTCAAGGAAACACACGGGAGGAACAGGGCCCTTCCATGGAGGCCCTTTCGGGCACAGGGACCTCTGCGTGGGATCTACTGGGTAAGTATGGCAGTACCTTAGATAGGCCTCAGTGACCAAGGCTGTCGTCTGGCTCATGCCTTAGCTGTGTTAAGTGTGGAAAACGTGCTGGTCCTCAGGCTGGGCCCACGGCCTAGCTTTCGCTTCTGTGAGAGTGCTGCCCCGAGTCTCCTCCTGGAGCCAGTCGTCAGCACGGTGCCTTTTGGCACTGCAGTTCTCTTTCAGTCAAGGAGGCCGTGCGACTGGCACAGGGAGTCTGCGCAGCACGGCCTTCGCGAGGCTCTTTGACGACTGGGGCACTCAAGGCAGGCAAGCCAGAGAGCAGTACGTTGCCCTTGCTATGAACGTGAAGAGCTTTCTCCAGGGCCCTGTGGAGGCTAAGGTTCCTCAGAAGCCGGGAGCCGCCGTTGCGGCACGGAGAGAAGTCATCCTGCGACCTTGGCGAACGAGCTCCTATCCTGTGTGCCCCCAGGAGCGTCGCAGAGTTAAGGCACTCCGTGGTGGAGTATGGCCTCATGGAAGCCACTGCACACCCAACTCCCCCGACGTGAAACACTGGAACTTACCTTGAGGCCTGAGGTCACCTTTCGTTCGGCCGGAGCGGAACATGTGGTGCCGTGGGAGGAGTTCCTAGAAAGGGATGGCCAGCACGGTTTTCGCTTTGAGAGAACACGCAGCCTCGGCCCACAACGACAATCCTGCCGTGCAGAGACGTCGGGCCGCTAGTGCTGTTCAGGCAGCTTTGAAGCCAAGCGCAAGGCGCCTCCAAACGGGGGGAAAGCGTACTCTCCCCTCCGCGTCCCACGTTCAAGCTGAATGACGCAGCATGTTTCTCGGAAGGCTCTGCCGAGCTATCTAGTACAAGGGAGAGAGTGCCTGCCTCTGCTGAGAAAGGTTTTGACGTGGGGATTGCCGGACATGAGGAAGAGCGTTCCCCAGGCCGTGCAAAGCTTAGGCTTTGGTGACTCTGGATGGTCCCAAGGGTCCAGACTTGTCCCTGGGAAAGCTGTCCTCTTTTTCTTTCTCCGGCTGGAAGCAAACAGCTGGCAACCGACTGCCGTACGCAGACGTCCTGGGGGAGCCCCCCGGTTTCATTTGGGACGCACGTGGGTGTCTCACAGAAGAGCCCAAATTCCTAATTGGGGGCACACCAGCGTGGAATGTAAGGCTGTTTAGAACTGCGTACCCTGAGGCCGTTGGGAGGCCGTACGAACGAGAGCTTTCGAGCGAACAGGGCAGCGCTTCGCCATCATCGTTGCCCGTTCACGGAGCTTAATGAGACGAATGCATGCACTTCCTGTGGCTCAAACGCAACAGAGGACTTGGAAGGCATACAGTGCCCTTTGACAGCTGTTACAACGAACGTGAGTGCACAGTGTCTCGTGAAATAAATCCCTAGCACCGTTGAAGCATCCCGTTAACGCATGCTTCTTCGCTCCTATGGCACTCCGAGGTGTTACTGACGGGGGAAATCTGGACTTTCACTTGAGGCCGGGGGGGGGGGGGTGGGGGGCTCACAATTCTTTGGTCGGCGAGCTCCAGAGTGCTCTTGCTGAAGCTCCCAGCAAGGACCTGAGAGCAGCAGGCCTCACACGAGTACACTCAGACGGCTTCCGTCACGAGTCAACTCAGGCCTCTTATGTGAGGCCTTCCGGCAGCAAAGAGAAGGTGGGCGCGAGGGGTGTGCTTCAGGCAGCTTAGGACCCGCGACTGTCTCGTCTACCACGGAGGGGAATAAGGTTTGCCCAGGGTCGCCCAGTTTCAAAGCCGAGCTCACGTAGTTATCCTCAGTGGTTTCTGATTACCTCAAGGAAACACACGGGAGGAACAGGGCCCTTCCATGGAGGCCCTTTCGGGCACAGGGACCTCTGCGTGGGATCTACTGGGTAAGTATGGCAGTACCTTAGATAGGCCTCAGTGACCAAGGCTGTCGTCTGGCTCATGCCTTAGCTGTGTTAAGTGTGGAAAACGTGCTGGTCCTCAGGCTGGGCCCACGGCCTAGCTTTCGCTTCTGTGAGAGTGCTGCCCCGAGTCTCCTCCTGGAGCCAGTCGTCAGCACGGTGCCTTTTGGCACTGCAGTTCTCTTTCAGTCAAGGAGGCCGTGCGACTGGCACAGGGAGTCTGCGCAGCACGGCCTTCGCGAGGCTCTTTGACGACTGGGGCACTCAAGGCAGGCAAGCCAGAGAGCAGTACGTTGCCCTTGCTATGAACGTGAAGAGCTTTCTCCAGGGCCCTGTGGAGGCTAAGGTTCCTCAGAAGCCGGGAGCCGCCGTTGCGGCACGGAGAGAAGTCATCCTGCGACCTTGGCGAACGAGCTCCTATCCTGTGTGCCCCCAGGAGCGTCGCAGAGTTAAGGCACTCCGTGGTGGAGTATGGCCTCATGGAAGCCACTGCACACCCAACTCCCCCGACGTGAAACACTGGAACTTACCTTGAGGCCTGAGGTCACCTTTCGTTCGGCCGGAGCGGAACATGTGGTGCCGTGGGAGGAGTTCCTAGAAAGGGATGGCCAGCACGGTTTTCGCTTTGAGAGAACACGCAGCCTCGGCCCACAACGACAATCCTGCCGTGCAGAGACGTCGGGCCGCTAGTGCTGTTCAGGCAGCTTTGAAGCCAAGCGCAAGGCGCCTCCAAACGGGGGGAAAGCGTACTCTCCCCTCCGCGTCCCACGTTCAAGCTGAATGACGCAGCATGTTTCTCGGAAGGCTCTGCCGAGCTATCTAGTACAAGGGAGAGAGTGCCTGCCTCTGCTGAGAAAGGTTTTGACGTGGGGATTGCCGGACATGAGGAAGAGCGTTCCCCAGGCCGTGCAAAGTTTAGGCTTTGGTGACTCTGGATGGTCCCAAGGGTCCAGACTTGTCCCTGGGAAAGCTGTCCTCTTTTTCTTTCTCCGGCTGGAAGCAAACAGCTGGCAACCGACTGCCGTACGCAGACGTCCTGGGGGAGCCCCCCGGTTTCATTTGGGACGCACGTGGGTGTCTCACAGAAGAGCCCAAATTCCTAATTGGGGGCACACCAGCGTGGAATGTAAGGCTGTTTAGAACTGCGTACCCTGAGGCCGTTGGGAGGCCGTACGAACGAGAGCTTTCGAGCGAACAGGGCAGCGCTTCGCCATCATCGTTGCCCGTTCACGGAGCTTAATGAGACGAATGCATGCACTTCCTGTGGCTCAAACGCAACAGAGGACTTGGAAGGCATACAGTGCCCTTTGACAGCTGTTACAACGAACGTGAGTGCACAGTGTCTCGTGAAATAAATCCCTAGCACCGTTGAAGCATCCCGTTAACGCATGCTTCTTCGCTCCTATGGCACTCCGAGGTGTTACTGACGGGGGAAATCTGGACTTTCACTTGAGGCCGGGGGGGGGGGGGTGGGGGGCTCACAATTCTTTGGTCGGCGAGCTCCAGAGTGCTCTTGCTGAAGCTCCCAGCAAGGACCTGAGAGCAGCAGGCCTCACACGAGTACACTCAGACGGCTTCCGTCACGAGTCAACTCAGGCCTCTTATGTGAGGCCTTCCGGCAGCAAAGAGAAGGTGGGCGCGAGGGGTGTGCTTCAGGCAGCTTAGGACCCGCGACTGTCTCGTCTACCACGGAGGGGAATAAGGTTTGCCCAGGGTCGCCCAGTTTCAAAGCCGAGCTCACGTAGTTATCCTCAGTGGTTTCTGATTACCTCAAGGAAACACACGGGAGGAACAGGGCCCTTCCATGGAGGCCCTTTCGGGCACAGGGACCTCTGCGTGGGATCTACTGGGTAAGTATGGCAGTACCTTAGATAGGCCTCAGTGACCAAGGCTGTCGTCTGGCTCATGCCTTAGCTGTGTTAAGTGTGGAAAACGTGCTGGTCCTCAGGCTGGGCCCACGGCCTAGCTTTCGCTTCTGTGAGAGTGCTGCCCCGAGTCTCCTCCTGGAGCCAGTCGTCAGCACGGTGCCTTTTGGCACTGCAGTTCTCTTTCAGTCAAGGAGGCCGTGCGACTGGCACAGGGAGTCTGCGCAGCACGGCCTTCGCGAGGCTCTTTGACGACTGGGGCACTCAAGGCAGGCAAGCCAGAGAGCAGTACGTTGCCCTTGCTATGAACGTGAAGAGCTTTCTCCAGGGCCCTGTGGAGGCTAAGGTTCCTCAGAAGCCGGGAGCCGCCGTTGCGGCACGGAGAGAAGTCATCCTGCGACCTTGGCGAACGAGCTCCTATCCTGTGTGCCCCCAGGAGCGTCGCAGAGTTAAGGCACTCCGTGGTGGAGTATGGCCTCATGGAAGCCACTGCACACCCAACTCCCCCGACGTGAAACACTGGAACTTACCTTGAGGCCTGAGGTCACCTTTCGTTCGGCCGGAGCGGAACATGTGGTGCCGTGGGAGGAGTTCCTAGAAAGGGATGGCCAGCACGGTTTTCGCTTTGAGAGAACACGCAGCCTCGGCCCACAACGACAATCCTGCCGTGCAGAGACGTCGGGCCGCTAGTGCTGTTCAGGCAGCTTTGAAGCCAAGCGCAAGGCGCCTCCAAACGGGGGGAAAGCGTACTCTCCCCTCCGCGTCCCACGTTCAAGCTGAATGACGCAGCATGTTTCTCGGAAGGCTCTGCCGAGCTATCTAGTACAAGGGAGAGAGTGCCTGCCTCTGCTGAGAAAGGTTTTGACGTGGGGATTGCCGGACATGAGGAAGAGCGTTCCCCAGGCCGTGCAAAGCTTAGGCTTTGGTGACTCTGGATGGTCCCAAGGGTCCAGACTTGTCCCTGGGAAAGCTGTCCTCTTTTTCTTTCTCCGGCTGGAAGCAAACAGCTGGCAACCGACTGCCGTACGCAGACGTCCTGGGGGAGCCCCCCGGTTTCATTTGGGACGCACGTGGGTGTCTCACAGAAGAGCCCAAATTCCTAATTGGGGGCACACCAGCGTGGAATGTAAGGCTGTTTAGAACTGCGTACCCTGAGGCCGTTGGGAGGCCGTACGAACGAGAGCTTTCGAGCGAACAGGGCAGCGCTTCGCCATCATCGTTGCCCGTTCACGGAGCTTAATGAGACGAATGCATGCACTTCCTGTGGCTCAAACGCAACAGAGGACTTGGAAGGCATACAGTGCCCTTTGACAGCTGTTACAACGAACGTGAGTGCACAGTGTCTCGTGAAATAAATCCCTAGCACCGTTGAAGCATCCCGTTAACGCATGCTTCTTCGCTCCTATGGCACTCCGAGGTGTTACTGACGGGGGAAATCTGGACTTTCACTTGAGGCCGGGGGGGGGGGGGTGGGGGGCTCACAATTCTTTGGTCGGCGAGCTCCAGAGTGCTCTTGCTGAAGCTCCCAGCAAGGACCTGAGAGCAGCAGGCCTCACACGAGTACACTCAGACGGCTTCCGTCACGAGTCAACTCAGGCCTCTTATGTGAGGCCTTCCGGCAGCAAAGAGAAGGTGGGCGCGAGGGGTGTGCTTCAGGCAGCTTAGGACCCGCGACTGTCTCGTCTACCACGGAGGGGAATAAGGTTTGCCCAGGGTCGCCCAGTTTCAAAGCCGAGCTCACGTAGTTATCCTCAGTGGTTTCTGATTACCTCAAGGAAACACACGGGAGGAACAGGGCCCTTCCATGGAGGCCCTTTCGGGCACAGGGACCTCTGCGTGGGATCTACTGGGTAAGTATGGCAGTACCTTAGATAGGCCTCAGTGACCAAGGCTGTCGTCTGGCTCATGCCTTAGCTGTGTTAAGTGTGGAAAACGTGCTGGTCCTCAGGCTGGGCCCACGGCCTAGCTTTCGCTTCTGTGAGAGTGCTGCCCCGAGTCTCCTCCTGGAGCCAGTCGTCAGCACGGTGCCTTTTGGCACTGCAGTTCTCTTTCAGTCAAGGAGGCCGTGCGACTGGCACAGGGAGTCTGCGCAGCACGGCCTTCGCGAGGCTCTTTGACGACTGGGGCACTCAAGGCAGGCAAGCCAGAGAGCAGTACGTTGCCCTTGCTATGAACGTGAAGAGCTTTCTCCAGGGCCCTGTGGAGGCTAAGGTTCCTCAGAAGCCGGGAGCCGCCGTTGCGGCACGGAGAGAAGTCATCCTGCGACCTTGGCGAACGAGCTCCTATCCTGTGTGCCCCCAGGAGCGTCGCAGAGTTAAGGCACTCCGTGGTGGAGTATGGCCTCATGGAAGCCACTGCACACCCAACTCCCCCGACGTGAAACACTGGAACTTACCTTGAGGCCTGAGGTCACCTTTCGTTCGGCCGGAGCGGAACATGTGGTGCCGTGGGAGGAGTTCCTAGAAAGGGATGGCCAGCACGGTTTTCGCTTTGAGAGAACACGCAGCCTCGGCCCACAACGACAATCCTGCCGTGCAGAGACGTCGGGCCGCTAGTGCTGTTCAGGCAGCTTTGAAGCCAAGCGCAAGGCGCCTCCAAACGGGGGGAAAGCGTACTCTCCCCTCCGCGTCCCACGTTCAAGCTGAATGACGCAGCATGTTTCTCGGAAGGCTCTGCCGAGCTATCTAGTACAAGGGAGAGAGTGCCTGCCTCTGCTGAGAAAGGTTTTGACGTGGGGATTGCCGGACATGAGGAAGAGCGTTCCCCAGGCCGTGCAAAGTTTAGGCTTTGGTGACTCTGGATGGTCCCAAGGGTCCAGACTTGTCCCTGGGAAAGCTGTCCTCTTTTTCTTTCTCCGGCTGGAAGCAAACAGCTGGCAACCGACTGCCGTACGCAGACGTCCTGGGGGAGCCCCCCGGTTTCATTTGGGACGCACGTGGGTGTCTCACAGAAGAGCCCAAATTCCTAATTGGGGGCACACCAGCGTGGAATGTAAGGCTGTTTAGAACTGCGTACCCTGAGGCCGTTGGGAGGCCGTACGAACGAGAGCTTTCGAGCGAACAGGGCAGCGCTTCGCCATCATCGTTGCCCGTTCACGGAGCTTAATGAGACGAATGCATGCACTTCCTGTGGCTCAAACGCAACAGAGGACTTGGAAGGCATACAGTGCCCTTTGACAGCTGTTACAACGAACGTGAGTGCACAGTGTCTCGTGAAATAAATCCCTAGCACCGTTGAAGCATCCCGTTAACGCATGCTTCTTCGCTCCTATGGCACTCCGAGGTGTTACTGACGGGGGAAATCTGGACTTTCACTTGAGGCCGGGGGGGGGGGGGTGGGGGGCTCACAATTCTTTGGTCGGCGAGCTCCAGAGTGCTCTTGCTGAAGCTCCCAGCAAGGACCTGAGAGCAGCAGGCCTCACACGAGTACACTCAGACGGCTTCCGTCACGAGTCAACTCAGGCCTCTTATGTGAGGCCTTCCGGCAGCAAAGAGAAGGTGGGCGCGAGGGGTGTGCTTCAGGCAGCTTAGGACCCGCGACTGTCTCGTCTACCACGGAGGGGAATAAGGTTTGCCCAGGGTCGCCCAGTTTCAAAGCCGAGCTCACGTAGTTATCCTCAGTGGTTTCTGATTACCTCAAGGAAACACACGGGAGGAACAGGGCCCTTCCATGGAGGCCCTTTCGGGCACAGGGACCTCTGCGTGGGATCTACTGGGTAAGTATGGCAGTACCTTAGATAGGCCTCAGTGACCAAGGCTGTCGTCTGGCTCATGCCTTAGCTGTGTTAAGTGTGGAAAACGTGCTGGTCCTCAGGCTGGGCCCACGGCCTAGCTTTCGCTTCTGTGAGAGTGCTGCCCCGAGTCTCCTCCTGGAGCCAGTCGTCAGCACGGTGCCTTTTGGCACTGCAGTTCTCTTTCAGTCAAGGAGGCCGTGCGACTGGCACAGGGAGTCTGCGCAGCACGGCCTTCGCGAGGCTCTTTGACGACTGGGGCACTCAAGGCAGGCAAGCCAGAGAGCAGTACGTTGCCCTTGCTATGAACGTGAAGAGCTTTCTCCAGGGCCCTGTGGAGGCTAAGGTTCCTCAGAAGCCGGGAGCCGCCGTTGCGGCACGGAGAGAAGTCATCCTGCGACCTTGGCGAACGAGCTCCTATCCTGTGTGCCCCCAGGAGCGTCGCAGAGTTAAGGCACTCCGTGGTGGAGTATGGCCTCATGGAAGCCACTGCACACCCAACTCCCCCGACGTGAAACACTGGAACTTACCTTGAGGCCTGAGGTCACCTTTCGTTCGGCCGGAGCGGAACATGTGGTGCCGTGGGAGGAGTTCCTAGAAAGGGATGGCCAGCACGGTTTTCGCTTTGAGAGAACACGCAGCCTCGGCCCACAACGACAATCCTGCCGTGCAGAGACGTCGGGCCGCTAGTGCTGTTCAGGCAGCTTTGAAGCCAAGCGCAAGGCGCCTCCAAACGGGGGGAAAGCGTACTCTCCCCTCCGCGTCCCACGTTCAAGCTGAATGACGCAGCATGTTTCTCGGAAGGCTCTGCCGAGCTATCTAGTACAAGGGAGAGAGTGCCTGCCTCTGCTGAGAAAGGTTTTGACGTGGGGATTGCCGGACATGAGGAAGAGCGTTCCCCAGGCCGTGCAAAGTTTAGGCTTTGGTGACTCTGGATGGTCCCAAGGGTCCAGACTTGTCCCTGGGAAAGCTGTCCTCTTTTTCTTTCTCCGGCTGGAAGCAAACAGCTGGCAACCGACTGCCGTACGCAGACGTCCTGGGGGAGCCCCCCGGTTTCATTTGGGACGCACGTGGGTGTCTCACAGAAGAGCCCAAATTCCTAATTGGGGGCACACCAGCGTGGAATGTAAGGCTGTTTAGAACTGCGTACCCTGAGGCCGTTGGGAGGCCGTACGAACGAGAGCTTTCGAGCGAACAGGGCAGCGCTTCGCCATCATCGTTGCCCGTTCACGGAGCTTAATGAGACGAATGCATGCACTTCCTGTGGCTCAAACGCAACAGAGGACTTGGAAGGCATACAGTGCCCTTTGACAGCTGTTACAACGAACGTGAGTGCACAGTGTCTCGTGAAATAAATCCCTAGCACCGTTGAAGCATCCCGTTAACGCATGCTTCTTCGCTCCTATGGCACTCCGAGGTGTTACTGACGGGGGAAATCTGGACTTTCACTTGAGGCCGGGGGGGGGGGGGTGGGGGGCTCACAATTCTTTGGTCGGCGAGCTCCAGAGTGCTCTTGCTGAAGCTCCCAGCAAGGACCTGAGAGCAGCAGGCCTCACACGAGTACACTCAGACGGCTTCCGTCACGAGTCAACTCAGGCCTCTTATGTGAGGCCTTCCGGCAGCAAAGAGAAGGTGGGCGCGAGGGGTGTGCTTCAGGCAGCTTAGGACCCGCGACTGTCTCGTCTACCACGGAGGGGAATAAGGTTTGCCCAGGGTCGCCCAGTTTCAAAGCCGAGCTCACGTAGTTATCCTCAGTGGTTTCTGATTACCTCAAGGAAACACACGGGAGGAACAGGGCCCTTCCATGGAGGCCCTTTCGGGCACAGGGACCTCTGCGTGGGATCTACTGGGTAAGTATGGCAGTACCTTAGATAGGCCTCAGTGACCAAGGCTGTCGTCTGGCTCATGCCTTAGCTGTGTTAAGTGTGGAAAACGTGCTGGTCCTCAGGCTGGGCCCACGGCCTAGCTTTCGCTTCTGTGAGAGTGCTGCCCCGAGTCTCCTCCTGGAGCCAGTCGTCAGCACGGTGCCTTTTGGCACTGCAGTTCTCTTTCAGTCAAGGAGGCCGTGCGACTGGCACAGGGAGTCTGCGCAGCACGGCCTTCGCGAGGCTCTTTGACGACTGGGGCACTCAAGGCAGGCAAGCCAGAGAGCAGTACGTTGCCCTTGCTATGAACGTGAAGAGCTTTCTCCAGGGCCCTGTGGAGGCTAAGGTTCCTCAGAAGCCGGGAGCCGCCGTTGCGGCACGGAGAGAAGTCATCCTGCGACCTTGGCGAACGAGCTCCTATCCTGTGTGCCCCCAGGAGCGTCGCAGAGTTAAGGCACTCCGTGGTGGAGTATGGCCTCATGGAAGCCACTGCACACCCAACTCCCCCGACGTGAAACACTGGAACTTACCTTGAGGCCTGAGGTCACCTTTCGTTCGGCCGGAGCGGAACATGTGGTGCCGTGGGAGGAGTTCCTAGAAAGGGATGGCCAGCACGGTTTTCGCTTTGAGAGAACACGCAGCCTCGGCCCACAACGACAATCCTGCCGTGCAGAGACGTCGGGCCGCTAGTGCTGTTCAGGCAGCTTTGAAGCCAAGCGCAAGGCGCCTCCAAACGGGGGGAAAGCGTACTCTCCCCTCCGCGTCCCACGTTCAAGCTGAATGACGCAGCATGTTTCTCGGAAGGCTCTGCCGAGCTATCTAGTACAAGGGAGAGAGTGCCTGCCTCTGCTGAGAAAGGTTTTGACGTGGGGATTGCCGGACATGAGGAAGAGCGTTCCCCAGGCCGTGCAAAGTTTAGGCTTTGGTGACTCTGGATGGTCCCAAGGGTCCAGACTTGTCCCTGGGAAAGCTGTCCTCTTTTTCTTTCTCCGGCTGGAAGCAAACAGCTGGCAACCGACTGCCGTACGCAGACGTCCTGGGGGAGCCCCCCGGTTTCATTTGGGACGCACGTGGGTGTCTCACAGAAGAGCCCAAATTCCTAATTGGGGGCACACCAGCGTGGAATGTAAGGCTGTTTAGAACTGCGTACCCTGAGGCCGTTGGGAGGCCGTACGAACGAGAGCTTTCGAGCGAACAGGGCAGCGCTTCGCCATCATCGTTGCCCGTTCACGGAGCTTAATGAGACGAATGCATGCACTTCCTGTGGCTCAAACGCAACAGAGGACTTGGAAGGCATACAGTGCCCTTTGACAGCTGTTACAACGAACGTGAGTGCACAGTGTCTCGTGAAATAAATCCCTAGCACCGTTGAAGCATCCCGTTAACGCATGCTTCTTCGCTCCTATGGCACTCCGAGGTGTTACTGACGGGGGAAATCTGGACTTTCACTTGAGGCCGGGGGGGGGGGGGTGGGGGGCTCACAATTCTTTGGTCGGCGAGCTCCAGAGTGCTCTTGCTGAAGCTCCCAGCAAGGACCTGAGAGCAGCAGGCCTCACACGAGTACACTCAGACGGCTTCCGTCACGAGTCAACTCAGGCCTCTTATGTGAGGCCTTCCGGCAGCAAAGAGAAGGTGGGCGCGAGGGG
Organism: Leucopleurus acutus; assembly: GCF_964270905.1. Taxonomy (NCBI): domain Eukaryota; kingdom Metazoa; phylum Chordata; class Mammalia; order Artiodactyla; family Delphinidae; genus Leucopleurus; species Leucopleurus acutus. Next base: position 71,304 of record NW_028138871.1, on the reverse strand, counting down.
TGTGCTTCAGGCAGCTTAGGACCCGCGACTGTCTCGTCTACCACGGAGGGGAATAAGGTTTGCCCAGGGTCGCCCAGTTTCAAAGCCGAGCTCACGTAGTTATCCTCAGTGGTTTCTGATTACCTCAAGGAAACACACGGGAGGAACAGGGCCCTTCCATGGAGGCCCTTTCGGGCACAGGGACCTCTGCGTGGGATCTACTGGGTAAGTATGGCAGTACCTTAGATAGGCCTCAGTGACCAAGGCTGTCGTCTGGCTCATGCCTTAGCTGTGTTAAGTGTGGAAAACGTGCTGGTCCTCAGGCTGGGCCCACGGCCTAGCTTTCGCTTCTGTGAGAGTGCTGCCCCGAGTCTCCTCCTGGAGCCAGTCGTCAGCACGGTGCCTTTTGGCACTGCAGTTCTCTTTCAGTCAAGGAGGCCGTGCGACTGGCACAGGGAGTCTGCGCAGCACGGCCTTCGCGAGGCTCTTTGACGACTGGGGCACTCAAGGCAGGCAAGCCAGAGAGCAGTACGTTGCCCTTGCTATGAACGTGAAGAGCTTTCTCCAGGGCCCTGTGGAGGCTAAGGTTCCTCAGAAGCCGGGAGCCGCCGTTGCGGCACGGAGAGAAGTCATCCTGCGACCTTGGCGAACGAGCTCCTATCCTGTGTGCCCCCAGGAGCGTCGCAGAGTTAAGGCACTCCGTGGTGGAGTATGGCCTCATGGAAGCCACTGCACACCCAACTCCCCCGACGTGAAACACTGGAACTTACCTTGAGGCCTGAGGTCACCTTTCGTTCGGCCGGAGCGGAACATGTGGTGCCGTGGGAGGAGTTCCTAGAAAGGGATGGCCAGCACGGTTTTCGCTTTGAGAGAACACGCAGCCTCGGCCCACAACGACAATCCTGCCGTGCAGAGACGTCGGGCCGCTAGTGCTGTTCAGGCAGCTTTGAAGCCAAGCGCAAGGCGCCTCCAAACGGGGGGAAAGCGTACTCTCCCCTCCGCGTCCCACGTTCAAGCTGAATGACGCAGCATGTTTCTCGGAAGGCTCTGCCGAGCTATCTAGTACAAGGGAGAGAGTGCCTGCCTCTGCTGAGAAAGGTTTTGACGTGGGGATTGCCGGACATGAGGAAGAGCGTTCCCCAGGCCGTGCAAAGCTTAGGCTTTGGTGACTCTGGATGGTCCCAAGGGTCCAGACTTGTCCCTGGGAAAGCTGTCCTCTTTTTCTTTCTCCGGCTGGAAGCAAACAGCTGGCAACCGACTGCCGTACGCAGACGTCCTGGGGGAGCCCCCCGGTTTCATTTGGGACGCACGTGGGTGTCTCACAGAAGAGCCCAAATTCCTAATTGGGGGCACACCAGCGTGGAATGTAAGGCTGTTTAGAACTGCGTACCCTGAGGCCGTTGGGAGGCCGTACGAACGAGAGCTTTCGAGCGAACAGGGCAGCGCTTCGCCATCATCGTTGCCCGTTCACGGAGCTTAATGAGACGAATGCATGCACTTCCTGTGGCTCAAACGCAACAGAGGACTTGGAAGGCATACAGTGCCCTTTGACAGCTGTTACAACGAACGTGAGTGCACAGTGTCTCGTGAAATAAATCCCTAGCACCGTTGAAGCATCCCGTTAACGCATGCTTCTTCGCTCCTATGGCACTCCGAGGTGTTACTGACGGGGGAAATCTGGACTTTCACTTGAGGCCGGGGGGGGGGGGGTGGGGGGCTCACAATTCTTTGGTCGGCGAGCTCCAGAGTGCTCTTGCTGAAGCTCCCAGCAAGGACCTGAGAGCAGCAGGCCTCACACGAGTACACTCAGACGGCTTCCGTCACGAGTCAACTCAGGCCTCTTATGTGAGGCCTTCCGGCAGCAAAGAGAAGGTGGGCGCGAGGGGTGTGCTTCAGGCAGCTTAGGACCCGCGACTGTCTCGTCTACCACGGAGGGGAATAAGGTTTGCCCAGGGTCGCCCAGTTTCAAAGCCGAGCTCACGTAGTTATCCTCAGTGGTTTCTGATTACCTCAAGGAAACACACGGGAGGAACAGGGCCCTTCCATGGAGGCCCTTTCGGGCACAGGGACCTCTGCGTGGGATCTACTGGGTAAGTATGGCAGTACCTTAGATAGGCCTCAGTGACCAAGGCTGTCGTCTGGCTCATGCCTTAGCTGTGTTAAGTGTGGAAAACGTGCTGGTCCTCAGGCTGGGCCCACGGCCTAGCTTTCGCTTCTGTGAGAGTGCTGCCCCGAGTCTCCTCCTGGAGCCAGTCGTCAGCACGGTGCCTTTTGGCACTGCAGTTCTCTTTCAGTCAAGGAGGCCGTGCGACTGGCACAGGGAGTCTGCGCAGCACGGCCTTCGCGAGGCTCTTTGACGACTGGGGCACTCAAGGCAGGCAAGCCAGAGAGCAGTACGTTGCCCTTGCTATGAACGTGAAGAGCTTTCTCCAGGGCCCTGTGGAGGCTAAGGTTCCTCAGAAGCCGGGAGCCGCCGTTGCGGCACGGAGAGAAGTCATCCTGCGACCTTGGCGAACGAGCTCCTATCCTGTGTGCCCCCAGGAGCGTCGCAGAGTTAAGGCACTCCGTGGTGGAGTATGGCCTCATGGAAGCCACTGCACACCCAACTCCCCCGACGTGAAACACTGGAACTTACCTTGAGGCCTGAGGTCACCTTTCGTTCGGCCGGAGCGGAACATGTGGTGCCGTGGGAGGAGTTCCTAGAAAGGGATGGCCAGCACGGTTTTCGCTTTGAGAGAACACGCAGCCTCGGCCCACAACGACAATCCTGCCGTGCAGAGACGTCGGGCCGCTAGTGCTGTTCAGGCAGCTTTGAAGCCAAGCGCAAGGCGCCTCCAAACGGGGGGAAAGCGTACTCTCCCCTCCGCGTCCCACGTTCAAGCTGAATGACGCAGCATGTTTCTCGGAAGGCTCTGCCGAGCTATCTAGTACAAGGGAGAGAGTGCCTGCCTCTGCTGAGAAAGGTTTTGACGTGGGGATTGCCGGACATGAGGAAGAGCGTTCCCCAGGCCGTGCAAAGTTTAGGCTTTGGTGACTCTGGATGGTCCCAAGGGTCCAGACTTGTCCCTGGGAAAGCTGTCCTCTTTTTCTTTCTCCGGCTGGAAGCAAACAGCTGGCAACCGACTGCCGTACGCAGACGTCCTGGGGGAGCCCCCCGGTTTCATTTGGGACGCACGTGGGTGTCTCACAGAAGAGCCCAAATTCCTAATTGGGGGCACACCAGCGTGGAATGTAAGGCTGTTTAGAACTGCGTACCCTGAGGCCGTTGGGAGGCCGTACGAACGAGAGCTTTCGAGCGAACAGGGCAGCGCTTCGCCATCATCGTTGCCCGTTCACGGAGCTTAATGAGACGAATGCATGCACTTCCTGTGGCTCAAACGCAACAGAGGACTTGGAAGGCATACAGTGCCCTTTGACAGCTGTTACAACGAACGTGAGTGCACAGTGTCTCGTGAAATAAATCCCTAGCACCGTTGAAGCATCCCGTTAACGCATGCTTCTTCGCTCCTATGGCACTCCGAGGTGTTACTGACGGGGGAAATCTGGACTTTCACTTGAGGCCGGGGGGGGGGGGGTGGGGGGCTCACAATTCTTTGGTCGGCGAGCTCCAGAGTGCTCTTGCTGAAGCTCCCAGCAAGGACCTGAGAGCAGCAGGCCTCACACGAGTACACTCAGACGGCTTCCGTCACGAGTCAACTCAGGCCTCTTATGTGAGGCCTTCCGGCAGCAAAGAGAAGGTGGGCGCGAGGGGTGTGCTTCAGGCAGCTTAGGACCCGCGACTGTCTCGTCTACCACGGAGGGGAATAAGGTTTGCCCAGGGTCGCCCAGTTTCAAAGCCGAGCTCACGTAGTTATCCTCAGTGGTTTCTGATTACCTCAAGGAAACACACGGGAGGAACAGGGCCCTTCCATGGAGGCCCTTTCGGGCACAGGGACCTCTGCGTGGGATCTACTGGGTAAGTATGGCAGTACCTTAGATAGGCCTCAGTGACCAAGGCTGTCGTCTGGCTCATGCCTTAGCTGTGTTAAGTGTGGAAAACGTGCTGGTCCTCAGGCTGGGCCCACGGCCTAGCTTTCGCTTCTGTGAGAGTGCTGCCCCGAGTCTCCTCCTGGAGCCAGTCGTCAGCACGGTGCCTTTTGGCACTGCAGTTCTCTTTCAGTCAAGGAGGCCGTGCGACTGGCACAGGGAGTCTGCGCAGCACGGCCTTCGCGAGGCTCTTTGACGACTGGGGCACTCAAGGCAGGCAAGCCAGAGAGCAGTACGTTGCCCTTGCTATGAACGTGAAGAGCTTTCTCCAGGGCCCTGTGGAGGCTAAGGTTCCTCAGAAGCCGGGAGCCGCCGTTGCGGCACGGAGAGAAGTCATCCTGCGACCTTGGCGAACGAGCTCCTATCCTGTGTGCCCCCAGGAGCGTCGCAGAGTTAAGGCACTCCGTGGTGGAGTATGGCCTCATGGAAGCCACTGCACACCCAACTCCCCCGACGTGAAACACTGGAACTTACCTTGAGGCCTGAGGTCACCTTTCGTTCGGCCGGAGCGGAACATGTGGTGCCGTGGGAGGAGTTCCTAGAAAGGGATGGCCAGCACGGTTTTCGCTTTGAGAGAACACGCAGCCTCGGCCCACAACGACAATCCTGCCGTGCAGAGACGTCGGGCCGCTAGTGCTGTTCAGGCAGCTTTGAAGCCAAGCGCAAGGCGCCTCCAAACGGGGGGAAAGCGTACTCTCCCCTCCGCGTCCCACGTTCAAGCTGAATGACGCAGCATGTTTCTCGGAAGGCTCTGCCGAGCTATCTAGTACAAGGGAGAGAGTGCCTGCCTCTGCTGAGAAAGGTTTTGACGTGGGGATTGCCGGACATGAGGAAGAGCGTTCCCCAGGCCGTGCAAAGTTTAGGCTTTGGTGACTCTGGATGGTCCCAAGGGTCCAGACTTGTCCCTGGGAAAGCTGTCCTCTTTTTCTTTCTCCGGCTGGAAGCAAACAGCTGGCAACCGACTGCCGTACGCAGACGTCCTGGGGGAGCCCCCCGGTTTCATTTGGGACGCACGTGGGTGTCTCACAGAAGAGCCCAAATTCCTAATTGGGGGCACACCAGCGTGGAATGTAAGGCTGTTTAGAACTGCGTACCCTGAGGCCGTTGGGAGGCCGTACGAACGAGAGCTTTCGAGCGAACAGGGCAGCGCTTCGCCATCATCGTTGCCCGTTCACGGAGCTTAATGAGACGAATGCATGCACTTCCTGTGGCTCAAACGCAACAGAGGACTTGGAAGGCATACAGTGCCCTTTGACAGCTGTTACAACGAACGTGAGTGCACAGTGTCTCGTGAAATAAATCCCTAGCACCGTTGAAGCATCCCGTTAACGCATGCTTCTTCGCTCCTATGGCACTCCGAGGTGTTACTGACGGGGGAAATCTGGACTTTCACTTGAGGCCGGGTGGGGGGGGTGGGGGGCTCACAATTCTTTGGTCGGCGAGCTCCAGAGTGCTCTTGCTGAAGCTCCCAGCAAGGACCTGAGAGCAGCAGGCCTCACACGAGTACACTCAGACGGCTTCCGTCACGAGTCAACTCAGGCCTCTTATGTGAGGCCTTCCGGCAGCAAAGAGAAGGTGGGCGCGAGGGGTGTGCTTCAGGCAGCTTAGGACCCGCGACTGTCTCGTCTACCACGGAGGGGAATAAGGTTTGCCCAGGGTCGCCCAGTTTCAAAGCCGAGCTCACGTAGTTATCCTCAGTGGTTTCTGATTACCTCAAGGAAACACACGGGAGGAACAGGGCCCTTCCATGGAGGCCCTTTCGGGCACAGGGACCTCTGCGTGGGATCTACTGGGTAAGTATGGCAGTACCTTAGATAGGCCTCAGTGACCAAGGCTGTCGTCTGGCTCATGCCTTAGCTGTGTTAAGTGTGGAAAACGTGCTGGTCCTCAGGCTGGGCCCACGGCCTAGCTTTCGCTTCTGTGAGAGTGCTGCCCCGAGTCTCCTCCTGGAGCCAGTCGTCAGCACGGTGCCTTTTGGCACTGCAGTTCTCTTTCAGTCAAGGAGGCCGTGCGACTGGCACAGGGAGTCTGCGCAGCACGGCCTTCGCGAGGCTCTTTGACGACTGGGGCACTCAAGGCAGGCAAGCCAGAGAGCAGTACGTTGCCCTTGCTATGAACGTGAAGAGCTTTCTCCAGGGCCCTGTGGAGGCTAAGGTTCCTCAGAAGCCGGGAGCCGCCGTTGCGGCACGGAGAGAAGTCATCCTGCGACCTTGGCGAACGAGCTCCTATCCTGTGTGCCCCCAGGAGCGTCGCAGAGTTAAGGCACTCCGTGGTGGAGTATGGCCTCATGGAAGCCACTGCACACCCAACTCCCCCGACGTGAAACACTGGAACTTACCTTGAGGCCTGAGGTCACCTTTCGTTCGGCCGGAGCGGAACATGTGGTGCCGTGGGAGGAGTTCCTAGAAAGGGATGGCCAGCACGGTTTTCGCTTTGAGAGAACACGCAGCCTCGGCCCACAACGACAATCCTGCCGTGCAGAGACGTCGGGCCGCTAGTGCTGTTCAGGCAGCTTTGAAGCCAAGCGCAAGGCGCCTCCAAACGGGGGGAAAGCGTACTCTCCCCTCCGCGTCCCACGTTCAAGCTGAATGACGCAGCATATTTCTCGGAAGGCTCTGCCGAGCTATCTAGTACAAGGGAGAGAGTGCCTGCCTCTGCTGAGAAAGGTTTTGACGTGGGGATTGCCGGACATGAGGAAGAGCGTTCCCCAGGCCGTGCAAAGTTTAGGCTTTGGTGACTCTGGATGGTCCCAAGGGTCCAGACTTGTCCCTGGGAAAGCTGTCCTCTTTTTCTTTCTCCGGCTGGAAGCAAACAGCTGGCAACCGACTGCCGTACGCAGACGTCCTGGGGGAGCCCCCCGGTTTCATTTGGGACGCACGTGGGTGTCTCACAGAAGAGCCCAAATTCCTAATTGGGGGCACACCAGCGTGGAATGTAAGGCTGTTTAGAACTGCGTACCCTGAGGCCGTTGGGAGGCCGTACGAACGAGAGCTTTCGAGCGAACAGGGCAGCGCTTCGCCATCATCGTTGCCCGTTCACGGAGCTTAATGAGACGAATGCATGCACTTCCTGTGGCTCAAACGCAACAGAGGACTTGGAAGGCATACAGTGCCCTTTGACAGCTGTTACAACGAACGTGAGTGCACAGTGTCTCGTGAAATAAATCCCTAGCACCGTTGAAGCATCCCGTTAACGCATGCTTCTTCGCTCCTATGGCACTCCGAGGTGTTACTGACGGGGGAAATCTGGACTTTCACTTGAGGCCGGGGGGGGGGGTGGGGGGCTCACAATTCTTTGGTCGGCGAGCTCCAGAGTGCTCTTGCTGAAGCTCCCAGCAAGGACCTGAGAGCAGCAGGCCTCACACGAGTACACTCAGACGGCTTCCGTCACGAGTCAACTCAGGCCTCTTATGTGAGGCCTTCCGGCAGCAAAGAGAAGGTGGGCGCGAGGGGTGTGCTTCAGGCAGCTTAGGACCCGCGACTGTCTCGTCTACCACGGAGGGGAATAAGGTTTGCCCAGGGTCGCCCAGTTTCAAAGCCGAGCTCACGTAGTTATCCTCAGTGGTTTCTGATTACCTCAAGGAAACACACGGGAGGAACAGGGCCCTTCCATGGAGGCCCTTTCGGGCACAGGGACCTCTGCGTGGGATCTACTGGGTAAGTATGGCAGTACCTTAGATAGGCCTCAGTGACCAAGGCTGTCGTCTGGCTCATGCCTTAGCTGTGTTAAGTGTGGAAAACGTGCTGGTCCTCAGGCTGGGCCCACGGCCTAGCTTTCGCTTCTGTGAGAGTGCTGCCCCGAGTCTCCTCCTGGAGCCAGTCGTCAGCACGGTGCCTTTTGGCACTGCAGTTCTCTTTCAGTCAAGGAGGCCGTGCGACTGGCACAGGGAGTCTGCGCAGCACGGCCTTCGCGAGGCTCTTTGACGACTGGGGCACTCAAGGCAGGCAAGCCAGAGAGCAGTACGTTGCCCTTGCTATGAACGTGAAGAGCTTTCTCCAGGGCCCTGTGGAGGCTAAGGTTCCTCAGAAGCCGGGAGCCGCCGTTGCGGCACGGAGAGAAGTCATCCTGCGACCTTGGCGAACGAGCTCCTATCCTGTGTGCCCCCAGGAGCGTCGCAGAGTTAAGGCACTCCGTGGTGGAGTATGGCCTCATGGAAGCCACTGCACACCCAACTCCCCCGACGTGAAACACTGGAACTTACCTTGAGGCCTGAGGTCACCTTTCGTTCGGCCGGAGCGGAACATGTGGTGCCGTGGGAGGAGTTCCTAGAAAGGGATGGCCAGCACGGTTTTCGCTTTGAGAGAACACGCAGCCTCGGCCCACAACGACAATCCTGCCGTGCAGAGACGTCGGGCCGCTAGTGCTGTTCAGGCAGCTTTGAAGCCAAGCGCAAGGCGCCTCCAAACGGGGGGAAAGCGTACTCTCCCCTCCGCGTCCCACGTTCAAGCTGAATGACGCAGCATGTTTCTCGGAAGGCTCTGCCGAGCTATCTAGTACAAGGGAGAGAGTGCCTGCCTCTGCTGAGAAAGGTTTTGACGTGGGGATTGCCGGACATGAGGAAGAGCGTTCCCCAGGCCGTGCAAAGTTTAGGCTTTGGTGACTCTGGATGGTCCCAAGGGTCCAGACTTGTCCCTGGGAAAGCTGTCCTCTTTTTCTTTCTCCGGCTGGAAGCAAACAGCTGGCAACCGACTGCCGTACGCAGACGTCCTGGGGGAGCCCCCCGGTTTCATTTGGGACGCACGTGGGTGTCTCACAGAAGAGCCCAAATTCCTAATTGGGGGCACACCAGCGTGGAATGTAAGGCTGTTTAGAACTGCGTACCCTGAGGCCGTTGGGAGGCCGTACGAACGAGAGCTTTCGAGCGAACAGGGCAGCGCTTCGCCATCATCGTTGCCCGTTCACGGAGCTTAATGAGACGAATGCATGCACTTCCTGTGGCTCAAACGCAACAGAGGACTTGGAAGGCATACAGTGCCCTTTGACAGCTGTTACAACGAACGTGAGTGCACAGTGTCTCGTGAAATAAATCCCTAGCACCGTTGAAGCATCCCGTTAACGCATGCTTCTTCGCTCCTATGGCACTCCGAGGTGTTACTGACGGGGGAAATCTGGACTTTCACTTGAGGCCGGGGGGGGGGGGGGTGGGGGGCTCACAATTCTTTGGTCGGCGAGCTCCAGAGTGCTCTTGCTGAAGCTCCCAGCAAGGACCTGAGAGCAGCAGGCCTCACACGAGTACACTCAGACGGCTTCCGTCACGAGTCAACTCAGGCCTCTTATGTGAGGCCTTCCGGCAGCAAAGAGAAGGTGGGCGCGAGGGGTGTGCTTCAGGCAGCTTAGGACCCGCGACTGTCTCGTCTACCACGGAGGGGAATAAGGTTTGCCCAGGGTCGCCCAGTTTCAAAGCCGAGCTCACGTAGTTATCCTCAGTGGTTTCTGATTACCTCAAGGAAACACACGGGAGGAACAGGGCCCTTCCATGGAGGCCCTTTCGGGCACAGGGACCTCTGCGTGGGATCTACTGGGTAAGTATGGCAGTACCTTAGATAGGCCTCAGTGACCAAGGCTGTCGTCTGGCTCATGCCTTAGCTGTGTTAAGTGTGGAAAACGTGCTGGTCCTCAGGCTGGGCCCACGGCCTAGCTTTCGCTTCTGTGAGAGTGCTGCCCCGAGTCTCCTCCTGGAGCCAGTCGTCAGCACGGTGCCTTTTGGCACTGCAGTTCTCTTTCAGTCAAGGAGGCCGTGCGACTGGCACAGGGAGTCTGCGCAGCACGGCCTTCGCGAGGCTCTTTGACGACTGGGGCACTCAAGGCAGGCAAGCCAGAGAGCAGTACGTTGCCCTTGCTATGAACGTGAAGAGCTTTCTCCAGGGCCCTGTGGAGGCTAAGGTTCCTCAGAAGCCGGGAGCCGCCGTTGCGGCACGGAGAGAAGTCATCCTGCGACCTTGGCGAACGAGCTCCTATCCTGTGTGCCCCCAGGAGCGTCGCAGAGTTAAGGCACTCCGTGGTGGAGTATGGCCTCATGGAAGCCACTGCACACCCAACTCCCCCGACGTGAAACACTGGAACTTACCTTGAGGCCTGAGGTCACCTTTCGTTCGGCCGGAGCGGAACATGTGGTGCCGTGGGAGGAGTTCCTAGAAAGGGATGGCCAGCACGGTTTTCGCTTTGAGAGAACACGCAGCCTCGGCCCACAACGACAATCCTGCCGTGCAGAGACGTCGGGCCGCTAGTGCTGTTCAGGCAGCTTTGAAGCCAAGCGCAAGGCGCCTCCAAACGGGGGGAAAGCGTACTCTCCCCTCCGCGTCCCACGTTCAAGCTGAATGACGCAGCATGTTTCTCGGAAGGCTCTGCCGAGCTATCTAGTACAAGGGAGAGAGTGCCTGCCTCTGCTGAGAAAGGTTTTGACGTGGGGATTGCCGGACATGAGGAAGAGCGTTCCCCAGGCCGTGCAAAGTTTAGGCTTTGGTGACTCTGGATGGTCCCAAGGGTCCAGACTTGTCCCTGGGAAAGCTGTCCTCTTTTTCTTTCTCCGGCTGGAAGCAAACAGCTGGCAACCGACTGCCGTACGCAGACGTCCTGGGGGAGCCCCCCGGTTTCATTTGGGACGCACGTGGGTGTCTCACAGAAGAGCCCAAATTCCTAATTGGGGGCACACCAGCGTGGAATGTAAGGCTGTTTAGAACTGCGTACCCTGAGGCCGTTGGGAGGCCGTACGAACGAGAGCTTTCGAGCGAACAGGGCAGCGCTTCGCCATCATCGTTGCCCGTTCACGGAGCTTAATGAGACGAATGCATGCACTTCCTGTGGCTCAAACGCAACAGAGGACTTGGAAGGCATACAGTGCCCTTTGACAGCTGTTACAACGAACGTGAGTGCACAGTGTCTCGTGAAATAAATCCCTAGCACCGTTGAAGCATCCCGTTAACGCATGCTTCTTCGCTCCTATGGCACTCCGAGGTGTTACTGACGGGGGAAATCTGGACTTTCACTTGAGGCCGGGGGGGGGGGGGGTGGGGGGCTCACAATTCTTTGGTCGGCGAGCTCCAGAGTGCTCTTGCTGAAGCTCCCAGCAAGGACCTGAGAGCAGCAGGCCTCACACGAGTACACTCAGACGGCTTCCGTCACGAGTCAACTCAGGCCTCTTATGTGAGGCCTTCCGGCAGCAAAGAGAAGGTGGGCGCGAGGGGTGTGCTTCAGGCAGCTTAGGACCCGCGACTGTCTCGTCTACCACGGAGGGGAATAAGGTTTGCCCAGGGTCGCCCAGTTTCAAAGCCGAGCTCACGTAGTTATCCTCAGTGGTTTCTGATTACCTCAAGGAAACACACGGGAGGAACAGGGCCCTTCCATGGAGGCCCTTTCGGGCACAGGGACCTCTGCGTGGGATCTACTGGGTAAGTATGGCAGTACCTTAGATAGGCCTCAGTGACCAAGGCTGTCGTCTGGCTCATGCCTTAGCTGTGTTAAGTGTGGAAAACGTGCTGGTCCTCAGGCTGGGCCCACGGCCTAGCTTTCGCTTCTGTGAGAGTGCTGCCCCGAGTCTCCTCCTGGAGCCAGTCGTCAGCACGGTGCCTTTTGGCACTGCAGTTCTCTTTCAGTCAAGGAGGCCGTGCGACTGGCACAGGGAGTCTGCGCAGCACGGCCTTCGCGAGGCTCTTTGACGACTGGGGCACTCAAGGCAGGCAAGCCAGAGAGCAGTACGTTGCCCTTGCTATGAACGTGAAGAGCTTTCTCCAGGGCCCTGTGGAGGCTAAGGTTCCTCAGAAGCCGGGAGCCGCCGTTGCGGCACGGAGAGAAGTCATCCTGCGACCTTGGCGAACGAGCTCCTATCCTGTGTGCCCCCAGGAGCGTCGCAGAGTTAAGGCACTCCGTGGTGGAGTATGGCCTCATGGAAGCCACTGCACACCCAACTCCCCCGACGTGAAACACTGGAACTTACCTTGAGGCCTGAGGTCACCTTTCGTTCGGCCGGAGCGGAACATGTGGTGCCGTGGGAGGAGTTCCTAGAAAGGGATGGCCAGCACGGTTTTCGCTTTGAGAGAACACGCAGCCTCGGCCCACAACGACAATCCTGCCGTGCAGAGACGTCGGGCCGCTAGTGCTGTTCAGGCAGCTTTGAAGCCAAGCGCAAGGCGCCTCCAAACGGGGGGAAAGCGTACTCTCCCCTCCGCGTCCCACGTTCAAGCTGAATGACGCAGCATGTTTCTCGGAAGGCTCTGCCGAGCTATCTAGTACAAGGGAGAGAGTGCCTGCCTCTGCTGAGAAAGGTTTTGACGTGGGGATTGCCGGACATGAGGAAGAGCGTTCCCCAGGCCGTGCAAAGTTTAGGCTTTGGTGACTCTGGATGGTCCCAAGGGTCCAGACTTGTCCCTGGGAAAGCTGTCCTCTTTTTCTTTCTCCGGCTGGAAGCAAACAGCTGGCAACCGACTGCCGTACGCAGACGTCCTGGGGGAGCCCCCCGGTTTCATTTGGGACGCACGTGGGTGTCTCACAGAAGAGCCCAAATTCCTAATTGGGGGCACACCAGCGTGGAATGTAAGGCTGTTTAGAACTGCGTACCCTGAGGCCGTTGGGAGGCCGTACGAACGAGAGCTTTCGAGCGAACAGGGCAGCGCTTCGCCATCATCGTTGCCCGTTCACGGAGCTTAATGAGACGAATGCATGCACTTCCTGTGGCTCAAACGCAACAGAGGACTTGGAAGGCATACAGTGCCCTTTGACAGCTGTTACAACGAACGTGAGTGCACAGTGTCTCGTGAAATAAATCCCTAGCACCGTTGAAGCATCCCGTTAACGCATGCTTCTTCGCTCCTATGGCACTCCGAGGTGTTACTGACGGGGGAAATCTGGACTTTCACTTGAGGCCGGGGGGGGGGGGGGTGGGGGGCTCACAATTCTTTGGTCGGCGAGCTCCAGAGTGCTCTTGCTGAAGCTCCCAGCAAGGACCTGAGAGCAGCAGGCCTCACACGAGTACACTCAGACGGCTTCCGTCACGAGTCAACTCAGGCCTCTTATGTGAGGCCTTCCGGCAGCAAAGAGAAGGTGGGCGCGAGGGGTGTGCTTCAGGCAGCTTAGGACCCGCGACTGTCTCGTCTACCACGGAGGGGAATAAGGTTTGCCCAGGGTCGCCCAGTTTCAAAGCCGAGCTCACGTAGTTATCCTCAGTGGTTTCTGATTACCTCAAGGAAACACACGGGAGGAACAGGGCCCTTCCATGGAGGCCCTTTCGGGCACAGGGACCTCTGCGTGGGATCTACTGGGTAAGTATGGCAGTACCTTAGATAGGCCTCAGTGACCAAGGCTGTCGTCTGGCTCATGCCTTAGCTGTGTTAAGTGTGGAAAACGTGCTGGTCCTCAGGCTGGGCCCACGGCCTAGCTTTCGCTTCTGTGAGAGTGCTGCCCCGAGTCTCCTCCTGGAGCCAGTCGTCAGCACGGTGCCTTTTGGCACTGCAGTTCTCTTTCAGTCAAGGAGGCCGTGCGACTGGCACAGGGAGTCTGCGCAGCACGGCCTTCGCGAGGCTCTTTGACGACTGGGGCACTCAAGGCAGGCAAGCCAGAGAGCAGTACGTTGCCCTTGCTATGAACGTGAAGAGCTTTCTCCAGGGCCCTGTGGAGGCTAAGTTTCCTCAGAAGCCGGGAGCCGCCGTTGCGGCACGGAGAGAAGTCATCCTGCGACCTTGGCGAACGAGCTCCTATCCTGTGTGCCCCCAGGAGCGTCGCAGAGTTAAGGCACTCCGTGGTGGAGTATGGCCTCATGGAAGCCACTGCACACCCAACTCCCCCGACGTGAAACACTGGAACTTACCTTGAGGCCTGAGGTCACCTTTCGTTCGGCCGGAGCGGAACATGTGGTGCCGTGGGAGGAGTTCCTAGAAAGGGATGGCCAGCACGGTTTTCGCTTTGAGAGAACACGCAGCCTCGGCCCACAACGACAATCCTGCCGTGCAGAGACGTCGGGCCGCTAGTGCTGTTCAGGCAGCTTTGAAGCCAAGCGCAAGGCGCCTCCAAACGGGGGGAAAGCGTACTCTCCCCTCCGCGTCCCACGTTCAAGCTGAATGACGCAGCATGTTTCTCGGAAGGCTCTGCCGAGCTATCTAGTACAAGGGAGAGAGTGCCTGCCTCTGCTGAGAAAGGTTTTGACGTGGGGATTGCCGGACATGAGGAAGAGCGTTCCCCAGGCCGTGCAAAGTTTAGGCTTTGGTGACTCTGGATGGTCCCAAGGGTCCAGACTTGTCCCTGGGAAAGCTGTCCTCTTTTTCTTTCTCCGGCTGGAAGCAAACAGCTGGCAACCGACTGCCGTACGCAGACGTCCTGGGGGAGCCCCCCGGTTTCATTTGGGACGCACGTGGGTGTCTCACAGAAGAGCCCAAATTCCTAATTGGGGGCACACCAGCGTGGAATGTAAGGCTGTTTAGAACTGCGTACCCTGAGGCCGTTGGGAGGCCGTACGAACGAGAGCTTTCGAGCGAACAGGGCAGCGCTTCGCCATCATCGTTGCCCGTTCACGGAGCTTAATGAGACGAATGCATGCACTTCCTGTGGCTCAAACGCAACAGAGGACTTGGAAGGCATACAGTGCCCTTTGACAGCTGTTACAACGAACGTGAGTGCACAGTGTCTCGTGAAATAAATCCCTAGCACCGTTGAAGCATCCCGTTAACGCATGCTTCTTCGCTCCTATGGCACTCCGAGGTGTTACTGACGGGGGAAATCTGGACTTTCACTTGAGGCCGGGGGGGGGGGGGGTGGGGGGCTCACAATTCTTTGGTCGGCGAGCTCCAGAGTGCTCTTGCTGAAGCTCCCAGCAAGGACCTGAGAGCAGAGGCCTCACACGAGTACACTCAGACGGCTTCCGTCACGAGTCAACTCAGGCCTCTTATGTGAGGCCTTCCGGCAGCAAAGAGAAGGTGGGCGCGAGGGGTGTGCTTCAGGCAGCTTAGGACCCGCGACTGTCTCGTCTACCACGGAGGGGAATAAGGTTTGCCCAGGGTCGCCCAGTTTCAAAGCCGAGCTCACGTAGTTATCCTCAGTGGTTTCTGATTACCTCAAGGAAACACACGGGAGGAACAGGGCCCTTCCATGGAGGCCCTTTCGGGCACAGGGACCTCTGCGTGGGATCTACTGGGTAAGTATGGCAGTACCTTAGATAGGCCTCAGTGACCAAGGCTGTCGTCTGGCTCATGCCTTAGCTGTGTTAAGTGTGGAAAACGTGCTGGTCCTCAGGCTGGGCCCACGGCCTAGCTTTCGCTTCTGTGAGAGTGCTGCCCCGAGTCTCCTCCTGGAGCCAGTCGTCAGCACGGTGCCTTTTGGCACTGCAGTTCTCTTTCAGTCAAGGAGGCCGTGCGACTGGCACAGGGAGTCTGCGCAGCACGGCCTTCGCGAGGCTCTTTGACGACTGGGGCACTCAAGGCAGGCAAGCCAGAGAGCAGTACGTTGCCCTTGCTATGAACGTGAAGAGCTTTCTCCAGGGCCCTGTGGAGGCTAAGGTTCCTCAGAAGCCGGGAGCCGCCGTTGCGGCACGGAGAGAAGTCATCCTGCGACCTTGGCGAACGAGCTCCTATCCTGTGTGCCCCCAGGAGCGTCGCAGAGTTAAGGCACTCCGTGGTGGAGTATGGCCTCATGGAAGCCACTGCACACCCAACTCCCCCGACGTGAAACACTGGAACTTACCTTGAGGCCTGAGGTCACCTTTCGTTCGGCCGGAGCGGAACATGTGGTGCCGTGGGAGGAGTTCCTAGAAAGGGATGGCCAGCACGGTTTTCGCTTTGAGAGAACACGCAGCCTCGGCCCACAACGACAATCCTGCCGTGCAGAGACGTCGGGCCGCTAGTGCTGTTCAGGCAGCTTTGAAGCCAAGCGCAAGGCGCCTCCAAACGGGGGGAAAGCGTACTCTCCCCTCCGCGTCCCACGTTCAAGCTGAATGACGCAGCATGTTTCTCGGAAGGCTCTGCCGAGCTATCTAGTACAAGGGAGAGAGTGCCTGCCTCTGCTGAGAAAGGTTTTGACGTGGGGATTGCCGGACATGAGGAAGAGCGTTCCCCAGGCCGTGCAAAGCTTAGGCTTTGGTGACTCTGGATGGTCCCAAGGGTCCAGACTTGTCCCTGGGAAAGCTGTCCTCTTTTTCTTTCTCCGGCTGGAAGCAAACAGCTGGCAACCGACTGCCGTACGCAGACGTCCTGGGGGAGCCCCCCGGTTTCATTTGGGACGCACGTGGGTGTCTCACAGAAGAGCCCAAATTCCTAATTGGGGGCACACCAGCGTGGAATGTAAGGCTGTTTAGAACTGCGTACCCTGAGGCCGTTGGGAGGCCGTACGAACGAGAGCTTTCGAGCGAACAGGGCAGCGCTTCGCCATCATCGTTGCCCGTTCACGGAGCTTAATGAGACGAATGCATGCACTTCCTGTGGCTCAAACGCAACAGAGGACTTGGAAGGCATACAGTGCCCTTTGACAGCTGTTACAACGAACGTGAGTGCACAGTGTCTCGTGAAATAAATCCCTAGCACCGTTGAAGCATCCCGTTAACGCATGCTTCTTCGCTCCTATGGCACTCCGAGGTGTTACTGACGGGGGAAATCTGGACTTTCACTTGAGGCCGGGGGGGGGGGGGTGGGGGGCTCACAATTCTTTGGTCGGCGAGCTCCAGAGTGCTCTTGCTGAAGCTCCCAGCAAGGACCTGAGAGCAGCAGGCCTCACACGAGTACACTCAGACGGCTTCCGTCACGAGTCAACTCAGGCCTCTTATGTGAGGCCTTCCGGCAGCAAAGAGAAGGTGGGCGCGAGGGGTGTGCTTCAGGCAGCTTAGGACCCGCGACTGTCTCGTCTACCACGGAGGGGAATAAGGTTTGCCCAGGGTCGCCCAGTTTCAAAGCCGAGCTCACGTAGTTATCCTCAGTGGTTTCTGATTACCTCAAGGAAACACACGGGAGGAACAGGGCCCTTCCATGGAGGCCCTTTCGGGCACAGGGACCTCTGCGTGGGATCTACTGGGTAAGTATGGCAGTACCTTAGATAGGCCTCAGTGACCAAGGCTGTCGTCTGGCTCATGCCTTAGCTGTGTTAAGTGTGGAAAACGTGCTGGTCCTCAGGCTGGGCCCACGGCCTAGCTTTCGCTTCTGTGAGAGTGCTGCCCCGAGTCTCCTCCTGGAGCCAGTCGTCAGCACGGTGCCTTTTGGCACTGCAGTTCTCTTTCAGTCAAGGAGGCCGTGCGACTGGCACAGGGAGTCTGCGCAGCACGGCCTTCGCGAGGCTCTTTGACGACTGGGGCACTCAAGGCAGGCAAGCCAGAGAGCAGTACGTTGCCCTTGCTATGAACGTGAAGAGCTTTCTCCAGGGCCCTGTGGAGGCTAAGGTTCCTCAGAAGCCGGGAGCCGCCGTTGCGGCACGGAGAGAAGTCATCCTGCGACCTTGGCGAACGAGCTCCTATCCTGTGTGCCCCCAGGAGCGTCGCAGAGTTAAGGCACTCCGTGGTGGAGTATGGCCTCATGGAAGCCACTGCACACCCAACTCCCCCGACGTGAAACACTGGAACTTACCTTGAGGCCTGAGGTCACCTTTCGTTCGGCCGGAGCGGAACATGTGGTGCCGTGGGAGGAGTTCCTAGAAAGGGATGGCCAGCACGGTTTTCGCTTTGAGAGAACACGCAGCCTCGGCCCACAACGACAATCCTGCCGTGCAGAGACGTCGGGCCGCTAGTGCTGTTCAGGCAGCTTTGAAGCCAAGCGCAAGGCGCCTCCAAACGGGGGGAAAGCGTACTCTCCCCTCCGCGTCCCACGTTCAAGCTGAATGACGCAGCATGTTTCTCGGAAGGCTCTGCCGAGCTATCTAGTACAAGGGAGAGAGTGCCTGCCTCTGCTGAGAAAGGTTTTGACGTGGGGATTGCCGGACATGAGGAAGAGCGTTCCCCAGGCCGTGCAAAGTTTAGGCTTTGGTGACTCTGGATGGTCCCAAGGGTCCAGACTTGTCCCTGGGAAAGCTGTCCTCTTTTTCTTTCTCCGGCTGGAAGCAAACAGCTGGCAACCGACTGCCGTACGCAGACGTCCTGGGGGAGCCCCCCGGTTTCATTTGGGACGCACGTGGGTGTCTCACAGAAGAGCCCAAATTCCTAATTGGGGGCACACCAGCGTGGAATGTAAGGCTGTTTAGAACTGCGTACCCTGAGGCCGTTGGGAGGCCGTACGAACGAGAGCTTTCGAGCGAACAGGGCAGCGCTTCGCCATCATCGTTGCCCGTTCACGGAGCTTAATGAGACGAATGCATGCACTTCCTGTGGCTCAAACGCAACAGAGGACTTGGAAGGCATACAGTGCCCTTTGACAGCTGTTACAACGAACGTGAGTGCACAGTGTCTCGTGAAATAAATCCCTAGCACCGTTGAAGCATCCCGTTAACGCATGCTTCTTCGCTCCTATGGCACTCCGAGGTGTTACTGACGGGGGAAATCTGGACTTTCACTTGAGGCCGGGGGGGGGGGGGTGGGGGGCTCACAATTCTTTGGTCGGCGAGCTCCAGAGTGCTCTTGCTGAAGCTCCCAGCAAGGACCTGAGAGCAGCAGGCCTCACACGAGTACACTCAGACGGCTTCCGTCACGAGTCAACTCAGGCCTCTTATGTGAGGCCTTCCGGCAGCAAAGAGAAGGTGGGCGCGAGGGGTGTGCTTCAGGCAGCTTAGGACCCGCGACTGTCTCGTCTACCACGGAGGGGAATAAGGTTTGCCCAGGGTCGCCCAGTTTCAAAGCCGAGCTCACGTAGTTATCCTCAGTGGTTTCTGATTACCTCAAGGAAACACACGGGAGGAACAGGGCCCTTCCATGGAGGCCCTTTCGGGCACAGGGACCTCTGCGTGGGATCTACTGGGTAAGTATGGCAGTACCTTAGATAGGCCTCAGTGACCAAGGCTGTCGTCTGGCTCATGCCTTAGCTGTGTTAAGTGTGGAAAACGTGCTGGTCCTCAGGCTGGGCCCACGGCCTAGCTTTCGCTTCTGTGAGAGTGCTGCCCCGAGTCTCCTCCTGGAGCCAGTCGTCAGCACGGTGCCTTTTGGCACTGCAGTTCTCTTTCAGTCAAGGAGGCCGTGCGACTGGCACAGGGAGTCTGCGCAGCACGGCCTTCGCGAGGCTCTTTGACGACTGGGGCACTCAAGGCAGGCAAGCCAGAGAGCAGTACGTTGCCCTTGCTATGAACGTGAAGAGCTTTCTCCAGGGCCCTGTGGAGGCTAAGGTTCCTCAGAAGCCGGGAGCCGCCGTTGCGGCACGGAGAGAAGTCATCCTGCGACCTTGGCGAACGAGCTCCTATCCTGTGTGCCCCCAGGAGCGTCGCAGAGTTAAGGCACTCCGTGGTGGAGTATGGCCTCATGGAAGCCACTGCACACCCAACTCCCCCGACGTGAAACACTGGAACTTACCTTGAGGCCTGAGGTCACCTTTCGTTCGGCCGGAGCGGAACATGTGGTGCCGTGGGAGGAGTTCCTAGAAAGGGATGGCCAGCACGGTTTTCGCTTTGAGAGAACACGCAGCCTCGGCCCACAACGACAATCCTGCCGTGCAGAGACGTCGGGCCGCTAGTGCTGTTCAGGCAGCTTTGAAGCCAAGCGCAAGGCGCCTCCAAACGGGGGGAAAGCGTACTCTCCCCTCCGCGTCCCACGTTCAAGCTGAATGACGCAGCATGTTTCTCGGAAGGCTCTGCCGAGCTATCTAGTACAAGGGAGAGAGTGCCTGCCTCTGCTGAGAAAGGTTTTGACGTGGGGATTGCCGGACATGAGGAAGAGCGTTCCCCAGGCCGTGCAAAGTTTAGGCTTTGGTGACTCTGGATGGTCCCAAGGGTCCAGACTTGTCCCTGGGAAAGCTGTCCTCTTTTTCTTTCTCCGGCTGGAAGCAAACAGCTGGCAACCGACTGCCGTACGCAGACGTCCTGGGGGAGCCCCCCGGTTTCATTTGGGACGCACGTGGGTGTCTCACAGAAGAGCCCAAATTCCTAATTGGGGGCACACCAGCGTGGAATGTAAGGCTGTTTAGAACTGCGTACCCTGAGGCCGTTGGGAGGCCGTACGAACGAGAGCTTTCGAGCGAACAGGGCAGCGCTTCGCCATCATCGTTGCCCGTTCACGGAGCTTAATGAGACGAATGCATGCACTTCCTGTGGCTCAAACGCAACAGAGGACTTGGAAGGCATACAGTGCCCTTTGACAGCTGTTACAACGAACGTGAGTGCACAGTGTCTCGTGAAATAAATCCCTAGCACCGTTGAAGCATCCCGTTAACGCATGCTTCTTCGCTCCTATGGCACTCCGAGGTGTTACTGACGGGGGAAATCTGGACTTTCACTTGAGGCCGGGGGGGGGGGGGTGGGGGGCTCACAATTCTTTGGTCGGCGAGCTCCAGAGTGCTCTTGCTGAAGCTCCCAGCAAGGACCTGAGAGCAGCAGGCCTCACACGAGTACACTCAGACGGCTTCCGTCACGAGTCAACTCAGGCCTCTTATGTGAGGCCTTCCGGCAGCAAAGAGAAGGTGGGCGCGAGGGGTGTGCTTCAGGCAGCTTAGGACCCGCGACTGTCTCGTCTACCACGGAGGGGAATAAGGTTTGCCCAGGGTCGCCCAGTTTCAAAGCCGAGCTCACGTAGTTATCCTCAGTGGTTTCTGATTACCTCAAGGAAACACACGGGAGGAACAGGGCCCTTCCATGGAGGCCCTTTCGGGCACAGGGACCTCTGCGTGGGATCTACTGGGTAAGTATGGCAGTACCTTAGATAGGCCTCAGTGACCAAGGCTGTCGTCTGGCTCATGCCTTAGCTGTGTTAAGTGTGGAAAACGTGCTGGTCCTCAGGCTGGGCCCACGGCCTAGCTTTCGCTTCTGTGAGAGTGCTGCCCCGAGTCTCCTCCTGGAGCCAGTCGTCAGCACGGTGCCTTTTGGCACTGCAGTTCTCTTTCAGTCAAGGAGGCCGTGCGACTGGCACAGGGAGTCTGCGCAGCACGGCCTTCGCGAGGCTCTTTGACGACTGGGGCACTCAAGGCAGGCAAGCCAGAGAGCAGTACGTTGCCCTTGCTATGAACGTGAAGAGCTTTCTCCAGGGCCCTGTGGAGGCTAAGGTTCCTCAGAAGCCGGGAGCCGCCGTTGCGGCACGGAGAGAAGTCATCCTGCGACCTTGGCGAACGAGCTCCTATCCTGTGTGCCCCCAGGAGCGTCGCAGAGTTAAGGCACTCCGTGGTGGAGTATGGCCTCATGGAAGCCACTGCACACCCAACTCCCCCGACGTGAAACACTGGAACTTACCTTGAGGCCTGAGGTCACCTTTCGTTCGGCCGGAGCGGAACATGTGGTGCCGTGGGAGGAGTTCCTAGAAAGGGATGGCCAGCACGGTTTTCGCTTTGAGAGAACACGCAGCCTCGGCCCACAACGACAATCCTGCCGTGCAGAGACGTCGGGCCGCTAGTGCTGTTCAGGCAGCTTTGAAGCCAAGCGCAAGGCGCCTCCAAACGGGGGGAAAGCGTACTCTCCCCTCCGCGTCCCACGTTCAAGCTGAATGACGCAGCATGTTTCTCGGAAGGCTCTGCCGAGCTATCTAGTACAAGGGAGAGAGTGCCTGCCTCTGCTGAGAAAGGTTTTGACGTGGGGATTGCCGGACATGAGGAAGAGCGTTCCCCAGGCCGTGCAAAGCTTAGGCTTTGGTGACTCTGGATGGTCCCAAGGGTCCAGACTTGTCCCTGGGAAAGCTGTCCTCTTTTTCTTTCTCCGGCTGGAAGCAAACAGCTGGCA
The DNA here is from genome assembly GCF_964270905.1 of Leucopleurus acutus. NCBI lineage: Eukaryota > Metazoa > Chordata > Mammalia > Artiodactyla > Delphinidae > Leucopleurus > Leucopleurus acutus. The sequence goes on along the minus strand of NW_028138871.1, from coordinate 49,557 downwards.
ACCGACTGCCGTACGCAGACGTCCTGGGGGAGCCCCCCGGTTTCATTTGGGACGCACGTGGGTGTCTCACAGAAGAGCCCAAATTCCTAATTGGGGGCACACCAGCGTGGAATGTAAGGCTGTTTAGAACTGCGTACCCTGAGGCCGTTGGGAGGCCGTACGAACGAGAGCTTTCGAGCGAACAGGGCAGCGCTTCGCCATCATCGTTGCCCGTTCACGGAGCTTAATGAGACGAATGCATGCACTTCCTGTGGCTCAAACGCAACAGAGGACTTGGAAGGCATACAGTGCCCTTTGACAGCTGTTACAACGAACGTGAGTGCACAGTGTCTCGTGAAATAAATCCCTAGCACCGTTGAAGCATCCCGTTAACGCATGCTTCTTCGCTCCTATGGCACTCCGAGGTGTTACTGACGGGGGAAATCTGGACTTTCACTTGAGGCCGGGGGGGGGGGGGTGGGGGGCTCACAATTCTTTGGTCGGCGAGCTCCAGAGTGCTCTTGCTGAAGCTCCCAGCAAGGACCTGAGAGCAGCAGGCCTCACACGAGTACACTCAGACGGCTTCCGTCACGAGTCAACTCAGGCCTCTTATGTGAGGCCTTCCGGCAGCAAAGAGAAGGTGGGCGCGAGGGGTGTGCTTCAGGCAGCTTAGGACCCGCGACTGTCTCGTCTACCACGGAGGGGAATAAGGTTTGCCCAGGGTCGCCCAGTTTCAAAGCCGAGCTCACGTAGTTATCCTCAGTGGTTTCTGATTACCTCAAGGAAACACACGGGAGGAACAGGGCCCTTCCATGGAGGCCCTTTCGGGCACAGGGACCTCTGCGTGGGATCTACTGGGTAAGTATGGCAGTACCTTAGATAGGCCTCAGTGACCAAGGCTGTCGTCTGGCTCATGCCTTAGCTGTGTTAAGTGTGGAAAACGTGCTGGTCCTCAGGCTGGGCCCACGGCCTAGCTTTCGCTTCTGTGAGAGTGCTGCCCCGAGTCTCCTCCTGGAGCCAGTCGTCAGCACGGTGCCTTTTGGCACTGCAGTTCTCTTTCAGTCAAGGAGGCCGTGCGACTGGCACAGGGAGTCTGCGCAGCACGGCCTTCGCGAGGCTCTTTGACGACTGGGGCACTCAAGGCAGGCAAGCCAGAGAGCAGTACGTTGCCCTTGCTATGAACGTGAAGAGCTTTCTCCAGGGCCCTGTGGAGGCTAAGGTTCCTCAGAAGCCGGGAGCCGCCGTTGCGGCACGGAGAGAAGTCATCCTGCGACCTTGGCGAACGAGCTCCTATCCTGTGTGCCCCCAGGAGCGTCGCAGAGTTAAGGCACTCCGTGGTGGAGTATGGCCTCATGGAAGCCACTGCACACCCAACTCCCCCGACGTGAAACACTGGAACTTACCTTGAGGCCTGAGGTCACCTTTCGTTCGGCCGGAGCGGAACATGTGGTGCCGTGGGAGGAGTTCCTAGAAAGGGATGGCCAGCACGGTTTTCGCTTTGAGAGAACACGCAGCCTCGGCCCACAACGACAATCCTGCCGTGCAGAGACGTCGGGCCGCTAGTGCTGTTCAGGCAGCTTTGAAGCCAAGCGCAAGGCGCCTCCAAACGGGGGGAAAGCGTACTCTCCCCTCCGCGTCCCACGTTCAAGCTGAATGACGCAGCATGTTTCTCGGAAGGCTCTGCCGAGCTATCTAGTACAAGGGAGAGAGTGCCTGCCTCTGCTGAGAAAGGTTTTGACGTGGGGATTGCCGGACATGAGGAAGAGCGTTCCCCAGGCCGTGCAAAGCTTAGGCTTTGGTGACTCTGGATGGTCCCAAGGGTCCAGACTTGTCCCTGGGAAAGCTGTCCTCTTTTTCTTTCTCCGGCTGGAAGCAAACAGCTGGCAACCGACTGCCGTACGCAGACGTCCTGGGGGAGCCCCCCGGTTTCATTTGGGACGCACGTGGGTGTCTCACAGAAGAGCCCAAATTCCTAATTGGGGGCACACCAGCGTGGAATGTAAGGCTGTTTAGAACTGCGTACCCTGAGGCCGTTGGGAGGCCGTACGAACGAGAGCTTTCGAGCGAACAGGGCAGCGCTTCGCCATCATCGTTGCCCGTTCACGGAGCTTAATGAGACGAATGCATGCACTTCCTGTGGCTCAAACGCAACAGAGGACTTGGAAGGCATACAGTGCCCTTTGACAGCTGTTACAACGAACGTGAGTGCACAGTGTCTCGTGAAATAAATCCCTAGCACCGTTGAAGCATCCCGTTAACGCATGCTTCTTCGCTCCTATGGCACTCCGAGGTGTTACTGACGGGGGAAATCTGGACTTTCACTTGAGGCCGGGGGGGGGGGGGTGGGGGGCTCACAATTCTTTGGTCGGCGAGCTCCAGAGTGCTCTTGCTGAAGCTCCCAGCAAGGACCTGAGAGCAGCAGGCCTCACACGAGTACACTCAGACGGCTTCCGTCACGAGTCAACTCAGGCCTCTTATGTGAGGCCTTCCGGCAGCAAAGAGAAGGTGGGCGCGAGGGGTGTGCTTCAGGCAGCTTAGGACCCGCGACTGTCTCGTCTACCACGGAGGGGAATAAGGTTTGCCCAGGGTCGCCCAGTTTCAAAGCCGAGCTCACGTAGTTATCCTCAGTGGTTTCTGATTACCTCAAGGAAACACACGGGAGGAACAGGGCCCTTCCATGGAGGCCCTTTCGGGCACAGGGACCTCTGCGTGGGATCTACTGGGTAAGTATGGCAGTACCTTAGATAGGCCTCAGTGACCAAGGCTGTCGTCTGGCTCATGCCTTAGCTGTGTTAAGTGTGGAAAACGTGCTGGTCCTCAGGCTGGGCCCACGGCCTAGCTTTCGCTTCTGTGAGAGTGCTGCCCCGAGTCTCCTCCTGGAGCCAGTCGTCAGCACGGTGCCTTTTGGCACTGCAGTTCTCTTTCAGTCAAGGAGGCCGTGCGACTGGCACAGGGAGTCTGCGCAGCACGGCCTTCGCGAGGCTCTTTGACGACTGGGGCACTCAAGGCAGGCAAGCCAGAGAGCAGTACGTTGCCCTTGCTATGAACGTGAAGAGCTTTCTCCAGGGCCCTGTGGAGGCTAAGGTTCCTCAGAAGCCGGGAGCCGCCGTTGCGGCACGGAGAGAAGTCATCCTGCGACCTTGGCGAACGAGCTCCTATCCTGTGTGCCCCCAGGAGCGTCGCAGAGTTAAGGCACTCCGTGGTGGAGTATGGCCTCATGGAAGCCACTGCACACCCAACTCCCCCGACGTGAAACACTGGAACTTACCTTGAGGCCTGAGGTCACCTTTCGTTCGGCCGGAGCGGAACATGTGGTGCCGTGGGAGGAGTTCCTAGAAAGGGATGGCCAGCACGGTTTTCGCTTTGAGAGAACACGCAGCCTCGGCCCACAACGACAATCCTGCCGTGCAGAGACGTCGGGCCGCTAGTGCTGTTCAGGCAGCTTTGAAGCCAAGCGCAAGGCGCCTCCAAACGGGGGGAAAGCGTACTCTCCCCTCCGCGTCCCACGTTCAAGCTGAATGACGCAGCATGTTTCTCGGAAGGCTCTGCCGAGCTATCTAGTACAAGGGAGAGAGTGCCTGCCTCTGCTGAGAAAGGTTTTGACGTGGGGATTGCCGGACATGAGGAAGAGCGTTCCCCAGGCCGTGCAAAGCTTAGGCTTTGGTGACTCTGGATGGTCCCAAGGGTCCAGACTTGTCCCTGGGAAAGCTGTCCTCTTTTTCTTTCTCCGGCTGGAAGCAAACAGCTGGCAACCGACTGCCGTACGCAGACGTCCTGGGGGAGCCCCCCGGTTTCATTTGGGACGCACGTGGGTGTCTCACAGAAGAGCCCAAATTCCTAATTGGGGGCACACCAGCGTGGAATGTAAGGCTGTTTAGAACTGCGTACCCTGAGGCCGTTGGGAGGCCGTACGAACGAGAGCTTTCGAGCGAACAGGGCAGCGCTTCGCCATCATCGTTGCCCGTTCACGGAGCTTAATGAGACGAATGCATGCACTTCCTGTGGCTCAAACGCAACAGAGGACTTGGAAGGCATACAGTGCCCTTTGACAGCTGTTACAACGAACGTGAGTGCACAGTGTCTCGTGAAATAAATCCCTAGCACCGTTGAAGCATCCCGTTAACGCATGCTTCTTCGCTCCTATGGCACTCCGAGGTGTTACTGACGGGGGAAATCTGGACTTTCACTTGAGGCCGGGGGGGGGGGGGTGGGGGGCTCACAATTCTTTGGTCGGCGAGCTCCAGAGTGCTCTTGCTGAAGCTCCCAGCAAGGACCTGAGAGCAGCAGGCCTCACACGAGTACACTCAGACGGCTTCCGTCACGAGTCAACTCAGGCCTCTTATGTGAGGCCTTCCGGCAGCAAAGAGAAGGTGGGCGCGAGGGGTGTGCTTCAGGCAGCTTAGGACCCGCGACTGTCTCGTCTACCACGGAGGGGAATAAGGTTTGCCCAGGGTCGCCCAGTTTCAAAGCCGAGCTCACGTAGTTATCCTCAGTGGTTTCTGATTACCTCAAGGAAACACACGGGAGGAACAGGGCCCTTCCATGGAGGCCCTTTCGGGCACAGGGACCTCTGCGTGGGATCTACTGGGTAAGTATGGCAGTACCTTAGATAGGCCTCAGTGACCAAGGCTGTCGTCTGGCTCATGCCTTAGCTGTGTTAAGTGTGGAAAACGTGCTGGTCCTCAGGCTGGGCCCACGGCCTAGCTTTCGCTTCTGTGAGAGTGCTGCCCCGAGTCTCCTCCTGGAGCCAGTCGTCAGCACGGTGCCTTTTGGCACTGCAGTTCTCTTTCAGTCAAGGAGGCCGTGCGACTGGCACAGGGAGTCTGCGCAGCACGGCCTTCGCGAGGCTCTTTGACGACTGGGGCACTCAAGGCAGGCAAGCCAGAGAGCAGTACGTTGCCCTTGCTATGAACGTGAAGAGCTTTCTCCAGGGCCCTGTGGAGGCTAAGGTTCCTCAGAAGCCGGGAGCCGCCGTTGCGGCACGGAGAGAAGTCATCCTGCGACCTTGGCGAACGAGCTCCTATCCTGTGTGCCCCCAGGAGCGTCGCAGAGTTAAGGCACTCCGTGGTGGAGTATGGCCTCATGGAAGCCACTGCACACCCAACTCCCCCGACGTGAAACACTGGAACTTACCTTGAGGCCTGAGGTCACCTTTCGTTCGGCCGGAGCGGAACATGTGGTGCCGTGGGAGGAGTTCCTAGAAAGGGATGGCCAGCACGGTTTTCGCTTTGAGAGAACACGCAGCCTCGGCCCACAACGACAATCCTGCCGTGCAGAGACGTCGGGCCGCTAGTGCTGTTCAGGCAGCTTTGAAGCCAAGCGCAAGGCGCCTCCAAACGGGGGGAAAGCGTACTCTCCCCTCCGCGTCCCACGTTCAAGCTGAATGACGCAGCATGTTTCTCGGAAGGCTCTGCCGAGCTATCTAGTACAAGGGAGAGAGTGCCTGCCTCTGCTGAGAAAGGTTTTGACGTGGGGATTGCCGGACATGAGGAAGAGCGTTCCCCAGGCCGTGCAAAGTTTAGGCTTTGGTGACTCTGGATGGTCCCAAGGGTCCAGACTTGTCCCTGGGAAAGCTGTCCTCTTTTTCTTTCTCCGGCTGGAAGCAAACAGCTGGCAACCGACTGCCGTACGCAGACGTCCTGGGGGAGCCCCCCGGTTTCATTTGGGACGCACGTGGGTGTCTCACAGAAGAGCCCAAATTCCTAATTGGGGGCACACCAGCGTGGAATGTAAGGCTGTTTAGAACTGCGTACCCTGAGGCCGTTGGGAGGCCGTACGAACGAGAGCTTTCGAGCGAACAGGGCAGCGCTTCGCCATCATCGTTGCCCGTTCACGGAGCTTAATGAGACGAATGCATGCACTTCCTGTGGCTCAAACGCAACAGAGGACTTGGAAGGCATACAGTGCCCTTTGACAGCTGTTACAACGAACGTGAGTGCACAGTGTCTCGTGAAATAAATCCCTAGCACCGTTGAAGCATCCCGTTAACGCATGCTTCTTCGCTCCTATGGCACTCCGAGGTGTTACTGACGGGGGAAATCTGGACTTTCACTTGAGGCCGGGGGGGGGGGGGTGGGGGGCTCACAATTCTTTGGTCGGCGAGCTCCAGAGTGCTCTTGCTGAAGCTCCCAGCAAGGACCTGAGAGCAGCAGGCCTCACACGAGTACACTCAGACGGCTTCCGTCACGAGTCAACTCAGGCCTCTTATGTGAGGCCTTCCGGCAGCAAAGAGAAGGTGGGCGCGAGGGGTGTGCTTCAGGCAGCTTAGGACCCGCGACTGTCTCGTCTACCACGGAGGGGAATAAGGTTTGCCCAGGGTCGCCCAGTTTCAAAGCCGAGCTCACGTAGTTATCCTCAGTGGTTTCTGATTACCTCAAGGAAACACACGGGAGGAACAGGGCCCTTCCATGGAGGCCCTTTCGGGCACAGGGACCTCTGCGTGGGATCTACTGGGTAAGTATGGCAGTACCTTAGATAGGCCTCAGTGACCAAGGCTGTCGTCTGGCTCATGCCTTAGCTGTGTTAAGTGTGGAAAACGTGCTGGTCCTCAGGCTGGGCCCACGGCCTAGCTTTCGCTTCTGTGAGAGTGCTGCCCCGAGTCTCCTCCTGGAGCCAGTCGTCAGCACGGTGCCTTTTGGCACTGCAGTTCTCTTTCAGTCAAGGAGGCCGTGCGACTGGCACAGGGAGTCTGCGCAGCACGGCCTTCGCGAGGCTCTTTGACGACTGGGGCACTCAAGGCAGGCAAGCCAGAGAGCAGTACGTTGCCCTTGCTATGAACGTGAAGAGCTTTCTCCAGGGCCCTGTGGAGGCTAAGGTTCCTCAGAAGCCGGGAGCCGCCGTTGCGGCACGGAGAGAAGTCATCCTGCGACCTTGGCGAACGAGCTCCTATCCTGTGTGCCCCCAGGAGCGTCGCAGAGTTAAGGCACTCCGTGGTGGAGTATGGCCTCATGGAAGCCACTGCACACCCAACTCCCCCGACGTGAAACACTGGAACTTACCTTGAGGCCTGAGGTCACCTTTCGTTCGGCCGGAGCGGAACATGTGGTGCCGTGGGAGGAGTTCCTAGAAAGGGATGGCCAGCACGGTTTTCGCTTTGAGAGAACACGCAGCCTCGGCCCACAACGACAATCCTGCCGTGCAGAGACGTCGGGCCGCTAGTGCTGTTCAGGCAGCTTTGAAGCCAAGCGCAAGGCGCCTCCAAACGGGGGGAAAGCGTACTCTCCCCTCCGCGTCCCACGTTCAAGCTGAATGACGCAGCATGTTTCTCGGAAGGCTCTGCCGAGCTATCTAGTACAAGGGAGAGAGTGCCTGCCTCTGCTGAGAAAGGTTTTGACGTGGGGATTGCCGGACATGAGGAAGAGCGTTCCCCAGGCCGTGCAAAGCTTAGGCTTTGGTGACTCTGGATGGTCCCAAGGGTCCAGACTTGTCCCTGGGAAAGCTGTCCTCTTTTTCTTTCTCCGGCTGGAAGCAAACAGCTGGCAACCGACTGCCGTACGCAGACGTCCTGGGGGAGCCCCCCGGTTTCATTTGGGACGCACGTGGGTGTCTCACAGAAGAGCCCAAATTCCTAATTGGGGGCACACCAGCGTGGAATGTAAGGCTGTTTAGAACTGCGTACCCTGAGGCCGTTGGGAGGCCGTACGAACGAGAGCTTTCGAGCGAACAGGGCAGCGCTTCGCCATCATCGTTGCCCGTTCACGGAGCTTAATGAGACGAATGCATGCACTTCCTGTGGCTCAAACGCAACAGAGGACTTGGAAGGCATACAGTGCCCTTTGACAGCTGTTACAACGAACGTGAGTGCACAGTGTCTCGTGAAATAAATCCCTAGCACCGTTGAAGCATCCCGTTAACGCATGCTTCTTCGCTCCTATGGCACTCCGAGGTGTTACTGACGGGGGAAATCTGGACTTTCACTTGAGGCCGGGTGGGGGGGGGGTGGGGGGCTCACAATTCTTTGGTCGGCGAGCTCCAGAGTGCTCTTGCTGAAGCTCCCAGCAAGGACCTGAGAGCAGCAGGCCTCACACGAGTACACTCAGACGGCTTCCGTCACGAGTCAACTCAGGCCTCTTATGTGAGGCCTTCCGGCAGCAAAGAGAAGGTGGGCGCGAGGGGTGTGCTTCAGGCAGCTTAGGACCCGCGACTGTCTCGTCTACCACGGAGGGGAATAAGGTTTGCCCAGGGTCGCCCAGTTTCAAAGCCGAGCTCACGTAGTTATCCTCAGTGGTTTCTGATTACCTCAAGGAAACACACGGGAGGAACAGGGCCCTTCCATGGAGGCCCTTTTGGGCACAGGGACCTCTGCGTGGGATCTACTGGGTAAGTATGGCAGTACCTTAGATAGGCCTCAGTGACCAAGGCTGTCGTCTGGCTCATGCCTTAGCTGTGTTAAGTGTGGAAAACGTGCTGGTCCTCAGGCTGGGCCCACGGCCTAGCTTTCGCTTCTGTGAGAGTGCTGCCCCGAGTCTCCTCCTGGAGCCAGTCGTCAGCACGGTGCCTTTTGGCACTGCAGTTCTCTTTCAGTCAAGGAGGCCGTGCGACTGGCACAGGGAGTCTGCGCAGCACGGCCTTCGCGAGGCTCTTTGACGACTGGGGCACTCAAGGCAGGCAAGCCAGAGAGCAGTACGTTGCCCTTGCTATGAACGTGAAGAGCTTTCTCCAGGGCCCTGTGGAGGCTAAGGTTCCTCAGAAGCCGGGAGCCGCCGTTGCGGCACGGAGAGAAGTCATCCTGCGACCTTGGCGAACGAGCTCCTATCCTGTGTGCCCCCAGGAGCGTCGCAGAGTTAAGGCACTCCGTGGTGGAGTATGGCCTCATGGAAGCCACTGCACACCCAACTCCCCCGACGTGAAACACTGGAACTTACCTTGAGGCCTGAGGTCACCTTTCGTTCGGCCGGAGCGGAACATGTGGTGCCGTGGGAGGAGTTCCTAGAAAGGGATGGCCAGCACGGTTTTCGCTTTGAGAGAACACGCAGCCTCGGCCCACAACGACAATCCTGCCGTGCAGAGACGTCGGGCCGCTAGTGCTGTTCAGGCAGCTTTGAAGCCAAGCGCAAGGCGCCTCCAAACGGGGGGAAAGCGTACTCTCCCCTCCGCGTCCCACGTTCAAGCTGAATGACGCAGCATGTTTCTCGGAAGGCTCTGCCGAGCTATCTAGTACAAGGGAGAGAGTGCCTGCCTCTGCTGAGAAAGGTTTTGACGTGGGGATTGCCGGACATGAGGAAGAGCGTTCCCCAGGCCGTGCAAAGTTTAGGCTTTGGTGACTCTGGATGGTCCCAAGGGTCCAGACTTGTCCCTGGGAAAGCTGTCCTCTTTTTCTTTCTCCGGCTGGAAGCAAACAGCTGGCAACCGACTGCCGTACGCAGACGTCCTGGGGGAGCCCCCCGGTTTCATTTGGGACGCACGTGGGTGTCTCACAGAAGAGCCCAAATTCCTAATTGGGGGCACACCAGCGTGGAATGTAAGGCTGTTTAGAACTGCGTACCCTGAGGCCGTTGGGAGGCCGTACGAACGAGAGCTTTCGAGCGAACAGGGCAGCGCTTCGCCATCATCGTTGCCCGTTCACGGAGCTTAATGAGACGAATGCATGCACTTCCTGTGGCTCAAACGCAACAGAGGACTTGGAAGGCATACAGTGCCCTTTGACAGCTGTTACAACGAACGTGAGTGCACAGTGTCTCGTGAAATAAATCCCTAGCACCGTTGAAGCATCCCGTTAACGCATGCTTCTTCGCTCCTATGGCACTCCGAGGTGTTACTGACGGGGGAAATCTGGACTTTCACTTGAGGCCGGGTGGGGGGGGGGTGGGGGGCTCACAATTCTTTGGTCGGCGAGCTCCAGAGTGCTCTTGCTGAAGCTCCCAGCAAGGACCTGAGAGCAGCAGGCCTCACACGAGTACACTCAGACGGCTTCCGTCACGAGTCAACTCAGGCCTCTTATGTGAGGCCTTCCGGCAGCAAAGAGAAGGTGGGCGCGAGGGGTGTGCTTCAGGCAGCTTAGGACCCGCGACTGTCTCGTCTACCACGGAGGGGAATAAGGTTTGCCCAGGGTCGCCCAGTTTCAAAGCCGAGCTCACGTAGTTATCCTCAGTGGTTTCTGATTACCTCAAGGAAACACACGGGAGGAACAGGGCCCTTCCATGGAGGCCCTTTCGGGCACAGGGACCTCTGCGTGGGATCTACTGGGTAAGTATGGCAGTACCTTAGATAGGCCTCAGTGACCAAGGCTGTCGTCTGGCTCATGCCTTAGCTGTGTTAAGTGTGGAAAACGTGCTGGTCCTCAGGCTGGGCCCACGGCCTAGCTTTCGCTTCTGTGAGAGTGCTGCCCCGAGTCTCCTCCTGGAGCCAGTCGTCAGCACGGTGCCTTTTGGCACTGCAGTTCTCTTTCAGTCAAGGAGGCCGTGCGACTGGCACAGGGAGTCTGCGCAGCACGGCCTTCGCGAGGCTCTTTGACGACTGGGGCACTCAAGGCAGGCAAGCCAGAGAGCAGTACGTTGCCCTTGCTATGAACGTGAAGAGCTTTCTCCAGGGCCCTGTGGAGGCTAAGGTTCCTCAGAAGCCGGGAGCCGCCGTTGCGGCACGGAGAGAAGTCATCCTGCGACCTTGGCGAACGAGCTCCTATCCTGTGTGCCCCCAGGAGCGTCGCAGAGTTAAGGCACTCCGTGGTGGAGTATGGCCTCATGGAAGCCACTGCACACCCAACTCCCCCGACGTGAAACACTGGAACTTACCTTGAGGCCTGAGGTCACCTTTCGTTCGGCCGGAGCGGAACATGTGGTGCCGTGGGAGGAGTTCCTAGAAAGGGATGGCCAGCACGGTTTTCGCTTTGAGAGAACACGCAGCCTCGGCCCACAACGACAATCCTGCCGTGCAGAGACGTCGGGCCGCTAGTGCTGTTCAGGCAGCTTTGAAGCCAAGCGCAAGGCGCCTCCAAACGGGGGGAAAGCGTACTCTCCCCTCCGCGTCCCACGTTCAAGCTGAATGACGCAGCATGTTTCTCGGAAGGCTCTGCCGAGCTATCTAGTACAAGGGAGAGAGTGCCTGCCTCTGCTGAGAAAGGTTTTGACGTGGGGATTGCCGGACATGAGGAAGAGCGTTCCCCAGGCCGTGCAAAGTTTAGGCTTTGGTGACTCTGGATGGTCCCAAGGGTCCAGACTTGTCCCTGGGAAAGCTGTCCTCTTTTTCTTTCTCCGGCTGGAAGCAAACAGCTGGCAACCGACTGCCGTACGCAGACGTCCTGGGGGAGCCCCCCGGTTTCATTTGGGACGCACGTGGGTGTCTCACAGAAGAGCCCAAATTCCTAATTGGGGGCACACCAGCGTGGAATGTAAGGCTGTTTAGAACTGCGTACCCTGAGGCCGTTGGGAGGCCGTACGAACGAGAGCTTTCGAGCGAACAGGGCAGCGCTTCGCCATCATCGTTGCCCGTTCACGGAGCTTAATGAGACGAATGCATGCACTTCCTGTGGCTCAAACGCAACAGAGGACTTGGAAGGCATACAGTGCCCTTTGACAGCTGTTACAACGAACGTGAGTGCACAGTGTCTCGTGAAATAAATCCCTAGCACCGTTGAAGCATCCCGTTAACGCATGCTTCTTCGCTCCTATGGCACTCCGAGGTGTTACTGACGGGGGAAATCTGGACTTTCACTTGAGGCCGGGTGGGGGGGGGGGTGGGGGGCTCACAATTCTTTGGTCGGCGAGCTCCAGAGTGCTCTTGCTGAAGCTCCCAGCAAGGACCTGAGAGCAGCAGGCCTCACACGAGTACACTCAGACGGCTTCCGTCACGAGTCAACTCAGGCCTCTTATGTGAGGCCTTCCGGCAGCAAAGAGAAGGTGGGCGCGAGGGGTGTGCTTCAGGCAGCTTAGGACCCGCGACTGTCTCGTCTACCACGGAGGGGAATAAGGTTTGCCCAGGGTCGCCCAGTTTCAAAGCCGAGCTCACGTAGTTATCCTCAGTGGTTTCTGATTACCTCAAGGAAACACACGGGAGGAACAGGGCCCTTCCATGGAGGCCCTTTCGGGCACAGGGACCTCTGCGTGGGATCTACTGGGTAAGTATGGCAGTACCTTAGATAGGCCTCAGTGACCAAGGCTGTCGTCTGGCTCATGCCTTAGCTGTGTTAAGTGTGGAAAACGTGCTGGTCCTCAGGCTGGGCCCACGGCCTAGCTTTCGCTTCTGTGAGAGTGCTGCCCCGAGTCTCCTCCTGGAGCCAGTCGTCAGCACGGTGCCTTTTGGCACTGCAGTTCTCTTTCAGTCAAGGAGGCCGTGCGACTGGCACAGGGAGTCTGCGCAGCACGGCCTTCGCGAGGCTCTTTGACGACTGGGGCACTCAAGGCAGGCAAGCCAGAGAGCAGTACGTTGCCCTTGCTATGAACGTGAAGAGCTTTCTCCAGGGCCCTGTGGAGGCTAAGGTTCCTCAGAAGCCGGGAGCCGCCGTTGCGGCACGGAGAGAAGTCATCCTGCGACCTTGGCGAACGAGCTCCTATCCTGTGTGCCCCCAGGAGCGTCGCAGAGTTAAGGCACTCCGTGGTGGAGTGGCCTCATGGAAGCCACTGCACACCCAACTCCCCCGACGTGAAACACTGGAACTTACCTTGAGGCCTGAGGTCACCTTTCGTTCGGCCGGAGCGGAACATGTGGTGCCGTGGGAGGAGTTCCTAGAAAGGGATGGCCAGCACGGTTTTCGCTTTGAGAGAACACGCAGCCTCGGCCCACAACGACAATCCTGCCGTGCAGAGACGTCGGGCCGCTAGTGCTGTTCAGGCAGCTTTGAAGCCAAGCGCAAGGCGCCTCCAAACGGGGGGAAAGCGTACTCTCCCCTCCGCGTCCCACGTTCAAGCTGAATGACGCAGCATGTTTCTCGGAAGGCTCTGCCGAGCTATCTAGTACAAGGGAGAGAGTGCCTGCCTCTGCTGAGAAAGGTTTTGACGTGGGGATTGCCGGACATGAGGAAGAGCGTTCCCCAGGCCGTGCAAAGTTTAGGCTTTGGTGACTCTGGATGGTCCCAAGGGTCCAGACTTGTCCCTGGGAAAGCTGTCCTCTTTTTCTTTCTCCGGCTGGAAGCAAACAGCTGGCAACCGACTGCCGTACGCAGACGTCCTGGGGGAGCCCCCCGGTTTCATTTGGGACGCACGTGGGTGTCTCACAGAAGAGCCCAAATTCCTAATTGGGGGCACACCAGCGTGGAATGTAAGGCTGTTTAGAACTGCGTACCCTGAGGCCGTTGGGAGGCCGTACGAACGAGAGCTTTCGAGCGAACAGGGCAGCGCTTCGCCATCATCGTTGCCCGTTCACGGAGCTTAATGAGACGAATGCATGCACTTCCTGTGGCTCAAACGCAACAGAGGACTTGGAAGGCATACAGTGCCCTTTGACAGCTGTTACAACGAACGTGAGTGCACAGTGTCTCGTGAAATAAATCCCTAGCACCGTTGAAGCATCCCGTTAACGCATGCTTCTTCGCTCCTATGGCACTCCGAGGTGTTACTGACGGGGGAAATCTGGACTTTCACTTGAGGCCGGGGGGGGGGGGGTGGGGGGCTCACAATTCTTTGGTCGGCGAGCTCCAGAGTGCTCTTGCTGAAGCTCCCAGCAAGGACCTGAGAGCAGCAGGCCTCACACGAGTACACTCAGACGGCTTCCGTCACGAGTCAACTCAGGCCTCTTATGTGAGGCCTTCCGGCAGCAAAGAGAAGGTGGGCGCGAGGGGTGTGCTTCAGGCAGCTTAGGACCCGCGACTGTCTCGTCTACCACGGAGGGGAATAAGGTTTGCCCAGGGTCGCCCAGTTTCAAAGCCGAGCTCACGTAGTTATCCTCAGTGGTTTCTGATTACCTCAAGGAAACACACGGGAGGAACAGGGCCCTTCCATGGAGGCCCTTTCGGGCACAGGGACCTCTGCGTGGGATCTACTGGGTAAGTATGGCAGTACCTTAGATAGGCCTCAGTGACCAAGGCTGTCGTCTGGCTCATGCCTTAGCTGTGTTAAGTGTGGAAAACGTGCTGGTCCTCAGGCTGGGCCCACGGCCTAGCTTTCGCTTCTGTGAGAGTGCTGCCCCGAGTCTCCTCCTGGAGCCAGTCGTCAGCACGGTGCCTTTTGGCACTGCAGTTCTCTTTCAGTCAAGGAGGCCGTGCGACTGGCACAGGGAGTCTGCGCAGCACGGCCTTCGCGAGGCTCTTTGACGACTGGGGCACTCAAGGCAGGCAAGCCAGAGAGCAGTACGTTGCCCTTGCTATGAACGTGAAGAGCTTTCTCCAGGGCCCTGTGGAGGCTAAGGTTCCTCAGAAGCCGGGAGCCGCCGTTGCGGCACGGAGAGAAGTCATCCTGCGACCTTGGCGAACGAGCTCCTATCCTGTGTGCCCCCAGGAGCGTCGCAGAGTTAAGGCACTCCGTGGTGGAGTATGGCCTCATGGAAGCCACTGCACACCCAACTCCCCCGACGTGAAACACTGGAACTTACCTTGAGGCCTGAGGTCACCTTTCGTTCGGCCGGAGCGGAACATGTGGTGCCGTGGGAGGAGTTCCTAGAAAGGGATGGCCAGCACGGTTTTCGCTTTGAGAGAACACGCAGCCTCGGCCCACAACGACAATCCTGCCGTGCAGAGACGTCGGGCCGCTAGTGCTGTTCAGGCAGCTTTGAAGCCAAGCGCAAGGCGCCTCCAAACGGGGGGAAAGCGTACTCTCCCCTCCGCGTCCCACGTTCAAGCTGAATGACGCAGCATGTTTCTCGGAAGGCTCTGCCGAGCTATCTAGTACAAGGGAGAGAGTGCCTGCCTCTGCTGAGAAAGGTTTTGACGTGGGGATTGCCGGACATGAGGAAGAGCGTTCCCCAGGCCGTGCAAAGCTTAGGCTTTGGTGACTCTGGATGGTCCCAAGGGTCCAGACTTGTCCCTGGGAAAGCTGTCCTCTTTTTCTTTCTCCGGCTGGAAGCAAACAGCTGGCAACCGACTGCCGTACGCAGACGTCCTGGGGGAGCCCCCCGGTTTCATTTGGGACGCACGTGGGTGTCTCACAGAAGAGCCCAAATTCCTAATTGGGGGCACACCAGCGTGGAATGTAAGGCTGTTTAGAACTGCGTACCCTGAGGCCGTTGGGAGGCCGTACGAACGAGAGCTTTCGAGCGAACAGGGCAGCGCTTCGCCATCATCGTTGCCCGTTCACGGAGCTTAATGAGACGAATGCATGCACTTCCTGTGGCTCAAACGCAACAGAGGACTTGGAAGGCATACAGTGCCCTTTGACAGCTGTTACAACGAACGTGAGTGCACAGTGTCTCGTGAAATAAATCCCTAGCACCGTTGAAGCATCCCGTTAACGCATGCTTCTTCGCTCCTATGGCACTCCGAGGTGTTACTGACGGGGGAAATCTGGACTTTCACTTGAGGCCGGGGGGGGGGGGGTGGGGGGCTCACAATTCTTTGGTCGGCGAGCTCCAGAGTGCTCTTGCTGAAGCTCCCAGCAAGGACCTGAGAGCAGCAGGCCTCACACGAGTACACTCAGACGGCTTCCGTCACGAGTCAACTCAGGCCTCTTATGTGAGGCCTTCCGGCAGCAAAGAGAAGGTGGGCGCGAGGGGTGTGCTTCAGGCAGCTTAGGACCCGCGACTGTCTCGTCTACCACGGAGGGGAATAAGGTTTGCCCAGGGTCGCCCAGTTTCAAAGCCGAGCTCACGTAGTTATCCTCAGTGGTTTCTGATTACCTCAAGGAAACACACGGGAGGAACAGGGCCCTTCCATGGAGGCCCTTTCGGGCACAGGGACCTCTGCGTGGGATCTACTGGGTAAGTATGGCAGTACCTTAGATAGGCCTCAGTGACCAAGGCTGTCGTCTGGCTCATGCCTTAGCTGTGTTAAGTGTGGAAAACGTGCTGGTCCTCAGGCTGGGCCCACGGCCTAGCTTTCGCTTCTGTGAGAGTGCTGCCCCGAGTCTCCTCCTGGAGCCAGTCGTCAGCACGGTGCCTTTTGGCACTGCAGTTCTCTTTCAGTCAAGGAGGCCGTGCGACTGGCACAGGGAGTCTGCGCAGCACGGCCTTCGCGAGGCTCTTTGACGACTGGGGCACTCAAGGCAGGCAAGCCAGAGAGCAGTACGTTGCCCTTGCTATGAACGTGAAGAGCTTTCTCCAGGGCCCTGTGGAGGCTAAGGTTCCTCAGAAGCCGGGAGCCGCCGTTGCGGCACGGAGAGAAGTCATCCTGCGACCTTGGCGAACGAGCTCCTATCCTGTGTGCCCCCAGGAGCGTCGCAGAGTTAAGGCACTCCGTGGTGGAGTATGGCCTCATGGAAGCCACTGCACACCCAACTCCCCCGACGTGAAACACTGGAACTTACCTTGAGGCCTGAGGTCACCTTTCGTTCGGCCGGAGCGGAACATGTGGTGCCGTGGGAGGAGTTCCTAGAAAGGGATGGCCAGCACGGTTTTCGCTTTGAGAGAACACGCAGCCTCGGCCCACAACGACAATCCTGCCGTGCAGAGACGTCGGGCCGCTAGTGCTGTTCAGGCAGCTTTGAAGCCAAGCGCAAGGCGCCTCCAAACGGGGGGAAAGCGTACTCTCCCCTCCGCGTCCCACGTTCAAGCTGAATGACGCAGCATGTTTCTCGGAAGGCTCTGCCGAGCTATCTAGTACAAGGGAGAGAGTGCCTGCCTCTGCTGAGAAAGGTTTTGACGTGGGGATTGCCGGACATGAGGAAGAGCGTTCCCCAGGCCGTGCAAAGTTTAGGCTTTGGTGACTCTGGATGGTCCCAAGGGTCCAGACTTGTCCCTGGGAAAGCTGTCCTCTTTTTCTTTCTCCGGCTGGAAGCAAACAGCTGGCAACCGACTGCCGTACGCAGACGTCCTGGGGGAGCCCCCCGGTTTCATTTGGGACGCACGTGGGTGTCTCACAGAAGAGCCCAAATTCCTAATTGGGGGCACACCAGCGTGGAATGTAAGGCTGTTTAGAACTGCGTACCCTGAGGCCGTTGGGAGGCCGTACGAACGAGAGCTTTCGAGCGAACAGGGCAGCGCTTCGCCATCATCGTTGCCCGTTCACGGAGCTTAATGAGACGAATGCATGCACTTCCTGTGGCTCAAACGCAACAGAGGACTTGGAAGGCATACAGTGCCCTTTGACAGCTGTTACAACGAACGTGAGTGCACAGTGTCTCGTGAAATAAATCCCTAGCACCGTTGAAGCATCCCGTTAACGCATGCTTCTTCGCTCCTATGGCACTCCGAGGTGTTACTGACGGGGGAAATCTGGACTTTCACTTGAGGCCGGGGGGGGGGGGGTGGGGGGCTCACAATTCTTTGGTCGGCGAGCTCCAGAGTGCTCTTGCTGAAGCTCCCAGCAAGGACCTGAGAGCAGCAGGCCTCACACGAGTACACTCAGACGGCTTCCGTCACGAGTCAACTCAGGCCTCTTATGTGAGGCCTTCCGGCAGCAAAGAGAAGGTGGGCGCGAGGGGTGTGCTTCAGGCAGCTTAGGACCCGCGACTGTCTCGTCTACCACGGAGGGGAATAAGGTTTGCCCAGGGTCGCCCAGTTTCAAAGCCGAGCTCACGTAGTTATCCTCAGTGGTTTCTGATTACCTCAAGGAAACACACGGGAGGAACAGGGCCCTTCCATGGAGGCCCTTTCGGGCACAGGGACCTCTGCGTGGGATCTACTGGGTAAGTATGGCAGTACCTTAGATAGGCCTCAGTGACCAAGGCTGTCGTCTGGCTCATGCCTTAGCTGTGTTAAGTGTGGAAAACGTGCTGGTCCTCAGGCTGGGCCCACGGCCTAGCTTTCGCTTCTGTGAGAGTGCTGCCCCGAGTCTCCTCCTGGAGCCAGTCGTCAGCACGGTGCCTTTTGGCACTGCAGTTCTCTTTCAGTCAAGGAGGCCGTGCGACTGGCACAGGGAGTCTGCGCAGCACGGCCTTCGCGAGGCTCTTTGACGACTGGGGCACTCAAGGCAGGCAAGCCAGAGAGCAGTACGTTGCCCTTGCTATGAACGTGAAGAGCTTTCTCCAGGGCCCTGTGGAGGCTAAGGTTCCTCAGAAGCCGGGAGCCGCCGTTGCGGCACGGAGAGAAGTCATCCTGCGACCTTGGCGAACGAGCTCCTATCCTGTGTGCCCCCAGGAGCGTCGCAGAGTTAAGGCACTCCGTGGTGGAGTATGGCCTCATGGAAGCCACTGCACACCCAACTCCCCCGACGTGAAACACTGGAACTTACCTTGAGGCCTGAGGTCACCTTTCGTTCGGCCGGAGCGGAACATGTGGTGCCGTGGGAGGAGTTCCTAGAAAGGGATGGCCAGCACGGTTTTCGCTTTGAGAGAACACGCAGCCTCGGCCCACAACGACAATCCTGCCGTGCAGAGACGTCGGGCCGCTAGTGCTGTTCAGGCAGCTTTGAAGCCAAGCGCAAGGCGCCTCCAAACGGGGGGAAAGCGTACTCTCCCCTCCGCGTCCCACGTTCAAGCTGAATGACGCAGCATGTTTCTCGGAAGGCTCTGCCGAGCTATCTAGTACAAGGGAGAGAGTGCCTGCCTCTGCTGAGAAAGGTTTTGACGTGGGGATTGCCGGACATGAGGAAGAGCGTTCCCCAGGCCGTGCAAAGTTTAGGCTTTGGTGACTCTGGATGGTCCCAAGGGTCCAGACTTGTCCCTGGGAAAGCTGTCCTCTTTTTCTTTCTCCGGCTGGAAGCAAACAGCTGGCAACCGACTGCCGTACGCAGACGTCCTGGGGGAGCCCCCCGGTTTCATTTGGGACGCACGTGGGTGTCTCACAGAAGAGCCCAAATTCCTAATTGGGGGCACACCAGCGTGGAATGTAAGGCTGTTTAGAACTGCGTACCCTGAGGCCGTTGGGAGGCCGTACGAACGAGAGCTTTCGAGCGAACAGGGCAGCGCTTCGCCATCATCGTTGCCCGTTCACGGAGCTTAATGAGACGAATGCATGCACTTCCTGTGGCTCAAACGCAACAGAGGACTTGGAAGGCATACAGTGCCCTTTGACAGCTGTTACAACGAACGTGAGTGCACAGTGTCTCGTGAAATAAATCCCTAGCACCGTTGAAGCATCCCGTTAACGCATGCTTCTTCGCTCCTATGGCACTCCGAGGTGTTACTGACGGGGGAAATCTGGACTTTCACTTGAGGCCGGGGGGGGGGGGGGTGGGGGGCTCACAATTCTTTGGTCGGCGAGCTCCAGAGTGCTCTTGCTGAAGCTCCCAGCAAGGACCTGAGAGCAGCAGGCCTCACACGAGTACACTCAGACGGCTTCCGTCACGAGTCAACTCAGGCCTCTTATGTGAGGCCTTCCGGCAGCAAAGAGAAGGTGGGCGCGAGGGGTGTGCTTCAGGCAGCTTAGGACCCGCGACTGTCTCGTCTACCACGGAGGGGAATAAGGTTTGCCCAGGGTCGCCCAGTTTCAAAGCCGAGCTCACGTAGTTATCCTCAGTGGTTTCTGATTACCTCAAGGAAACACACGGGAGGAACAGGGCCCTTCCATGGAGGCCCTTTCGGGCACAGGGACCTCTGCGTGGGATCTACTGGGTAAGTATGGCAGTACCTTAGATAGGCCTCAGTGACCAAGGCTGTCGTCTGGCTCATGCCTTAGCTGTGTTAAGTGTGGAAAACGTGCTGGTCCTCAGGCTGGGCCCACGGCCTAGCTTTCGCTTCTGTGAGAGTGCTGCCCCGAGTCTCCTCCTGGAGCCAGTCGTCAGCACGGTGCCTTTTGGCACTGCAGTTCTCTTTCAGTCAAGGAGGCCGTGCGACTGGCACAGGGAGTCTGCGCAGCACGGCCTTCGCGAGGCTCTTTGACGACTGGGGCACTCAAGGCAGGCAAGCCAGAGAGCAGTACGTTGCCCTTGCTATGAACGTGAAGAGCTTTCTCCAGGGCCCTGTGGAGGCTAAGGTTCCTCAGAAGCCGGGAGCCGCCGTTGCGGCACGGAGAGAAGTCATCCTGCGACCTTGGCGAACGAGCTCCTATCCTGTGTGCCCCCAGGAGCGTCGCAGAGTTAAGGCACTCCGTGGTGGAGTATGACCTCATGGAAGCCACTGCACACCCAACTCCCCCGACGTGAAACACTGGAACTTACCTTGAGGCCTGAGGTCACCTTTCGTTCGGCCGGAGCGGAACATGTGGTGCCGTGGGAGGAGTTCCTAGAAAGGGATGGCCAGCACGGTTTTCGCTTTGAGAGAACACGCAGCCTCGGCCCACAACGACAATCCTGCCGTGCAGAGACGTCGGGCCGCTAGTGCTGTTCAGGCAGCTTTGAAGCCAAGCGCAAGGCGCCTCCAAACGGGGGGAAAGCGTACTCTCCCCTCCGCGTCCCACGTTCAAGCTGAATGACGCAGCATGTTTCTCGGAAGGCTCTGCCGAGCTATCTAGTACAAGGGAGAGAGTGCCTGCCTCTGCTGAGAAAGGTTTTGACGTGGGGATTGCCGGACATGAGGAAGAGCGTTCCCCAGGCCGTGCAAAGTTTAGGCTTTGGTGACTCTGGATGGTCCCAAGGGTCCAGACTTGTCCCTGGGAAAGCTGTCCTCTTTTTCTTTCTCCGGCTGGAAGCAAACAGCTGGCAACCGACTGCCGTACGCAGACGTCCTGGGGGAGCCCCCCGGTTTCATTTGGGACGCACGTGGGTGTCTCACAGAAGAGCCCAAATTCCTAATTGGGGGCACACCAGCGTGGAATGTAAGGCTGTTTAGAACTGCGTACCCTGAGGCCGTTGGGAGGCCGTACGAACGAGAGCTTTCGAGCGAACAGGGCAGCGCTTCGCCATCATCGTTGCCCGTTCACGGAGCTTAATGAGACGAATGCATGCACTTCCTGTGGCTCAAACGCAACAGAGGACTTGGAAGGCATACAGTGCCCTTTGACAGCTGTTACAACGAACGTGAGTGCACAGTGTCTCGTGAAATAAATCCCTAGCACCGTTGAAGCATCCCGTTAACGCATGCTTCTTCGCTCCTATGGCACTCCGAGGTGTTACTGACGGGGGAAATCTGGACTTTCACTTGAGGCCGGGGGGGGGGGGGTGGGGGGCTCACAATTCTTTGGTCGGCGAGCTCCAGAGTGCTCTTGCTGAAGCTCCCAGCAAGGACCTGAGAGCAGCAGGCCTCACACGAGTACACTCAGACGGCTTCCGTCACGAGTCAACTCAGGCCTCTTATGTGAGGCCTTCCGGCAGCAAAGAGAAGGTGGGCGCGAGGGGTGTGCTTCAGGCAGCTTAGGACCCGCGACTGTCTCGTCTACCACGGAGGGGAATAAGGTTTGCCCAGGGTCGCCCAGTTTCAAAGCCGAGCTCACGTAGTTATCCTCAGTGGTTTCTGATTACCTCAAGGAAACACACGGGAGGAACAGGGCCCTTCCATGGAGGCCCTTTCGGGCACAGGGACCTCTGCGTGGGATCTACTGGGTAAGTATGGCAGTACCTTAGATAGGCCTCAGTGACCAAGGCTGTCGTCTGGCTCATGCCTTAGCTGTGTTAAGTGTGGAAAACGTGCTGGTCCTCAGGCTGGGCCCACGGCCTAGCTTTCGCTTCTGTGAGAGTGCTGCCCCGAGTCTCCTCCTGGAGCCAGTCGTCAGCACGGTGCCTTTTGGCACTGCAGTTCTCTTTCAGTCAAGGAGGCCGTGCGACTGGCACAGGGAGTCTGCGCAGCACGGCCTTCGCGAGGCTCTTTGACGACTGGGGCACTCAAGGCAGGCAAGCCAGAGAGCAGTACGTTGCCCTTGCTATGAACGTGAAGAGCTTTCTCCAGGGCCCTGTGGAGGCTAAGGTTCCTCAGAAGCCGGGAGCCGCCGTTGCGGCACGGAGAGAAGTCATCCTGCGACCTTGGCGAACGAGCTCCTATCCTGTGTGCCCCCAGGAGCGTCGCAGAGTTAAGGCACTCCGTGGTGGAGTATGGCCTCATGGAAGCCACTGCACACCCAACTCCCCCGACGTGAAACACTGGAACTTACCTTGAGGCCTGAGGTCACCTTTCGTTCGGCCGGAGCGGAACATGTGGTGCCGTGGGAGGAGTTCCTAGAAAGGGATGGCCAGCACGGTTTTCGCTTTGAGAGAACACGCAGCCTCGGCCCACAACGACAATCCTGCCGTGCAGAGACGTCGGGCCGCTAGTGCTGTTCAGGCAGCTTTGAAGCCAAGCGCAAGGCGCCTCCAAACGGGGGGAAAGCGTACTCTCCCCTCCGCGTCCCACGTTCAAGCTGAATGACGCAGCATGTTTCTCGGAAGGCTCTGCCGAGCTATCTAGTACAAGGGAGAGAGTGCCTGCCTCTGCTGAGAAAGGTTTTGACGTGGGGATTGCCGGACATGAGGAAGAGCGTTCCCCAGGCCGTGCAAAGTTTAGGCTTTGGTGACTCTGGATGGTCCCAAGGGTCCAGACTTGTCCCTGGGAAAGCTGTCCTCTTTTTCTTTCTCCGGCTGGAAGCAAACAGCTGGCAACCGACTGCCGTACGCAGACGTCCTGGGGGAGCCCCCCGGTTTCATTTGGGACGCACGTGGGTGTCTCACAGAAGAGCCCAAATTCCTAATTGGGGGCACACCAGCGTGGAATGTAAGGCTGTTTAGAACTGCGTACCCTGAGGCCGTTGGGAGGCCGTACGAACGAGAGCTTTCGAGCGAACAGGGCAGCGCTTCGCCATCATCGTTGCCCGTTCACGGAGCTTAATGAGACGAATGCATGCACTTCCTGTGGCTCAAACGCAACAGAGGACTTGGAAGGCATACAGTGCCCTTTGACAGCTGTTACAACGAACGTGAGTGCACAGTGTCTCGTGAAATAAATCCCTAGCACCGTTGAAGCATCCCGTTAACGCATGCTTCTTCGCTCCTATGGCACTCCGAGGTGTTACTGACGGGGGAAATCTGGACTTTCACTTGAGGCCGGGGGGGGGGGGGGTGGGGGGCTCACAATTCTTTGGTCGGCGAGCTCCAGAGTGCTCTTGCTGAAGCTCCCAGCAAGGACCTGAGAGCAGCAGGCCTCACACGAGTACACTCAGACGGCTTCCGTCACGAGTCAACTCAGGCCTCTTATGTGAGGCCTTCCGGCAGCAAAGAGAAGGTGGGCGCGAGGGGTGTGCTTCAGGCAGCTTAGGACCCGCGACTGTCTCGTCTACCACGGAGGGGAATAAGGTTTGCCCAGGGTCGCCCAGTTTCAAAGCCGAGCTCACGTAGTTATCCTCAGTGGTTTCTGATTACCTCAAGGAAACACACGGGAGGAACAGGGCCCTTCCATGGAGGCCCTTTCGGGCACAGGGACCTCTGCGTGGGATCTACTGGGTAAGTATGGCAGTACCTTAGATAGGCCTCAGTGACCAAGGCTGTCGTCTGGCTCATGCCTTAGCTGTGTTAAGTGTGGAAAACGTGCTGGTCCTCAGGCTGGGCCCACGGCCTAGCTTTCGCTTCTGTGAGAGTGCTGCCCCGAGTCTCCTCCTGGAGCCAGTCGTCAGCACGGTGCCTTTTGGCACTGCAGTTCTCTTTCAGTCAAGGAGGCCGTGCGACTGGCACAGGGAGTCTGCGCAGCACGGCCTTCGCGAGGCTCTTTGACGACTGGGGCACTCAAGGCAGGCAAGCCAGAGAGCAGTACGTTGCCCTTGCTATGAACGTGAAGAGCTTTCTCCAGGGCCCTGTGGAGGCTAAGGTTCCTCAGAAGCCGGGAGCCGCCGTTGCGGCACGGAGAGAAGTCATCCTGCGACCTTGGCGAACGAGCTCCTATCCTGTGTGCCCCCAGGAGCGTCGCAGAGTTAAGGCACTCCGTGGTGGAGTATGGCCTCATGGAAGCCACTGCACACCCAACTCCCCCGACGTGAAACACTGGAACTTACCTTGAGGCCTGAGGTCACCTTTCGTTCGGCCGGAGCGGAACATGTGGTGCCGTGGGAGGAGTTCCTAGAAAGGGATGGCCAGCACGGTTTTCGCTTTGAGAGAACACGCAGCCTCGGCCCACAACGACAATCCTGCCGTGCAGAGACGTCGGGCCGCTAGTGCTGTTCAGGCAGCTTTGAAGCCAAGCGCAAGGCGCCTCCAAACGGGGGGAAAGCGTACTCTCCCCTCCGCGTCCCACGTTCAAGCTGAATGACGCAGCATGTTTCTCGGAAGGCTCTGCCGAGCTATCTAGTACAAGGGAGAGAGTGCCTGCCTCTGCTGAGAAAGGTTTTGACGTGGGGATTGCCGGACATGAGGAAGAGCGTTCCCCAGGCCGTGCAAAGTTTAGGCTTTGGTGACTCTGGATGGTCCCAAGGGTCCAGACTTGTCCCTGGGAAAGCTGTCCTCTTTTTCTTTCTCCGGCTGGAAGCAAACAGCTGGCAACCGACTGCCGTACGCAGACGTCCTGGGGGAGCCCCCCGGTTTCATTTGGGACGCACGTGGGTGTCTCACAGAAGAGCCCAAATTCCTAATTGGGGGCACACCAGCGTGGAATGTAAGGCTGTTTAGAACTGCGTACCCTGAGGCCGTTGGGAGGCCGTACGAACGAGAGCTTTCGAGCGAACAGGGCAGCGCTTCGCCATCATCGTTGCCCGTTCACGGAGCTTAATGAGACGAATGCATGCACTTCCTGTGGCTCAAACGCAACAGAGGACTTGGAAGGCATACAGTGCCCTTTGACAGCTGTTACAACGAACGTGAGTGCACAGTGTCTCGTGAAATAAATCCCTAGCACCGTTGAAGCATCCCGTTAACGCATGCTTCTTCGCTCCTATGGCACTCCGAGGTGTTACTGACGGGGGAAATCTGGACTTTCACTTGAGGCCGGGGGGGGGGGGGGTGGGGGGCTCACAATTCTTTGGTCGGCGAGCTCCAGAGTGCTCTTGCTGAAGCTCCCAGCAAGGACCTGAGAGCAGCAGGCCTCACACGAGTACACTCAGACGGCTTCCGTCACGAGTCAACTCAGGCCTCTTATGTGAGGCCTTCCGGCAGCAAAGAGAAGGTGGGCGCGAGGGGTGTGCTTCAGGCAGCTTAGGACCCGCGACTGTCTCGTCTACCACGGAGGGGAATAAGGTTTGCCCAGGGTCGCCCAGTTTCAAAGCCGAGCTCACGTAGTTATCCTCAGTGGTTTCTGATTACCTCAAGGAAACACACGGGAGGAACAGGGCCCTTCCATGGAGGCCCTTTCGGGCACAGGGACCTCTGCGTGGGATCTACTGGGTAAGTATGGCAGTACCTTAGATAGGCCTCAGTGACCAAGGCTGTCGTCTGGCTCATGCCTTAGCTGTGTTAAGTGTGGAAAACGTGCTGGTCCTCAGGCTGGGCCCACGGCCTAGCTTTCGCTTCTGTGAGAGTGCTGCCCCGAGTCTCCTCCTGGAGCCAGTCGTCAGCACGGTGCCTTTTGGCACTGCAGTTCTCTTTCAGTCAAGGAGGCCGTGCGACTGGCACAGGGAGTCTGCGCAGCACGGCCTTCGCGAGGCTCTTTGACGACTGGGGCACTCAAGGCAGGCAAGCCAGAGAGCAGTACGTTGCCCTTGCTATGAACGTGAAGAGCTTTCTCCAGGGCCCTGTGGAGGCTAAGGTTCCTCAGAAGCCGGGAGCCGCCGTTGCGGCACGGAGAGAAGTCATCCTGCGACCTTGGCGAACGAGCTCCTATCCTGTGTGCCCCCAGGAGCGTCGCAGAGTTAAGGCACTCCGTGGTGGAGTATGACCTCATGGAAGCCACTGCACACCCAACTCCCCCGACGTGAAACACTGGAACTTACCTTGAGGCCTGAGGTCACCTTTCGTTCGGCCGGAGCGGAACATGTGGTGCCGTGGGAGGAGTTCCTAGAAAGGGATGGCCAGCACGGTTTTCGCTTTGAGAGAACACGCAGCCTCGGCCCACAACGACAATCCTGCCGTGCAGAGACGTCGGGCCGCTAGTGCTGTTCAGGCAGCTTTGAAGCCAAGCGCAAGGCGCCTCCAAACGGGGGGAAAGCGTACTCTCCCCTCCGCGTCCCACGTTCAAGCTGAATGACGCAGCATGTTTCTCGGAAGGCTCTGCCGAGCTATCTAGTACAAGGGAGAGAGTGCCTGCCTCTGCTGAGAAAGGTTTTGACGTGGGGATTGCCGGACATGAGGAAGAGCGTTCCCCAGGCCGTGCAAAGTTTAGGCTTTGGTGACTCTGGATGGTCCCAAGGGTCCAGACTTGTCCCTGGGAAAGCTGTCCTCTTTTTCTTTCTCCGGCTGGAAGCAAACAGCTGGCAACCGACTGCCGTACGCAGACGTCCTGGGGGAGCCCCCCGGTTTCATTTGGGACGCACGTGGGTGTCTCACAGAAGAGCCCAAATTCCTAATTGGGGGCACACCAGCGTGGAATGTAAGGCTGTTTAGAACTGCGTACCCTGAGGCCGTTGGGAGGCCGTACGAACGAGAGCTTTCGAGCGAACAGGGCAGCGCTTCGCCATCATCGTTGCCCGTTCACGGAGCTTAATGAGACGAATGCATGCACTTCCTGTGGCTCAAACGCAACAGAGGACTTGGAAGGCATACAGTGCCCTTTGACAGCTGTTACAACGAACGTGAGTGCACAGTGTCTCGTGAAATAAATCCCTAGCACCGTTGAAGCATCCCGTTAACGCATGCTTCTTCGCTCCTATGGCACTCCGAGGTGTTACTGACGGGGGAAATCTGGACTTTCACTTGAGGCCGGGGGGGGGGGGGTGGGGGGCTCACAATTCTTTGGTCGGCGAGCTCCAGAGTGCTCTTGCTGAAGCTCCCAGCAAGGACCTGAGAGCAGCAGGCCTCACACGAGTACACTCAGACGGCTTCCGTCACGAGTCAACTCAGGCCTCTTATGTGAGGCCTTCCGGCAGCAAAGAGAAGGTGGGCGCGAGGGGTGTGCTTCAGGCAGCTTAGGACCCGCGACTGTCTCGTCTACCACGGAGGGGAATAAGGTTTGCCCAGGGTCGCCCAGTTTCAAAGCCGAGCTCACGTAGTTATCCTCAGTGGTTTCTGATTACCTCAAGGAAACACACGGGAGGAACAGGGCCCTTCCATGGAGGCCCTTTCGGGCACAGGGACCTCTGCGTGGGATCTACTGGGTAAGTATGGCAGTACCTTAGATAGGCCTCAGTGACCAAGGCTGTCGTCTGGCTCATGCCTTAGCTGTGTTAAGTGTGGAAAACGTGCTGGTCCTCAGGCTGGGCCCACGGCCTAGCTTTCGCTTCTGTGAGAGTGCTGCCCCGAGTCTCCTCCTGGAGCCAGTCGTCAGCACGGTGCCTTTTGGCACTGCAGTTCTCTTTCAGTCAAGGAGGCCGTGCGACTGGCACAGGGAGTCTGCGCAGCACGGCCTTCGCGAGGCTCTTTGACGACTGGGGCACTCAAGGCAGGCAAGCCAGAGAGCAGTACGTTGCCCTTGCTATGAACGTGAAGAGCTTTCTCCAGGGCCCTGTGGAGGCTAAGGTTCCTCAGAAGCCGGGAGCCGCCGTTGCGGCACGGAGAGAAGTCATCCTGCGACCTTGGCGAACGAGCTCCTATCCTGTGTGCCCCCAGGAGCGTCGCAGAGTTAAGGCACTCCGTGGTGGAGTATGGCCTCATGGAAGCCACTGCACACCCAACTCCCCCGACGTGAAACACTGGAACTTACCTTGAGGCCTGAGGTCACCTTTCGTTCGGCCGGAGCGGAACATGTGGTGCCGTGGGAGGAGTTCCTAGAAAGGGATGGCCAGCACGGTTTTCGCTTTGAGAGAACACGCAGCCTCGGCCCACAACGACAATCCTGCCGTGCAGAGACGTCGGGCCGCTAGTGCTGTTCAGGCAGCTTTGAAGCCAAGCGCAAGGCGCCTCCAAACGGGGGGAAAGCGTACTCTCCCCTCCGCGTCCCACGTTCAAGCTGAATGACGCAGCATGTTTCTCGGAAGGCTCTGCCGAGCTATCTAGTACAAGGGAGAGAGTGCCTGCCTCTGCTGAGAAAGGTTTTGACGTGGGGATTGCCGGACATGAGGAAGAGCGTTCCCCAGGCCGTGCAAAGTTTAGGCTTTGGTGACTCTGGATGGTCCCAAGGGTCCAGACTTGTCCCTGGGAAAGCTGTCCTCTTTTTCTTTCTCCGGCTGGAAGCAAACAGCTGGCAACCGACTGCCGTACGCAGACGTCCTGGGGGAGCCCCCCGGTTTCATTTGGGACGCACGTGGGTGTCTCACAGAAGAGCCCAAATTCCTAATTGGGGGCACACCAGCGTGGAATGTAAGGCTGTTTAGAACTGCGTACCCTGAGGCCGTTGGGAGGCCGTACGAACGAGAGCTTTCGAGCGAACAGGGCAGCGCTTCGCCATCATCGTTGCCCGTTCACGGAGCTTAATGAGACGAATGCATGCACTTCCTGTGGCTCAAACGCAACAGAGGACTTGGAAGGCATACAGTGCCCTTTGACAGCTGTTACAACGAACGTGAGTGCACAGTGTCTCGTGAAATAAATCCCTAGCACCGTTGAAGCATCCCGTTAACGCATGCTTCTTCGCTCCTATGGCACTCCGAGGTGTTACTGACGGGGGAAATCTGGACTTTCACTTGAGGCCGGGGGGGGGGGGGGTGGGGGGCTCACAATTCTTTGGTCGGCGAGCTCCAGAGTGCTCTTGCTGAAGCTCCCAGCAAGGACCTGAGAGCAGCAGGCCTCACACGAGTACACTCAGACGGCTTCCGTCACGAGTCAACTCAGGCCTCTTATGTGAGGCCTTCCGGCAGCAAAGAGAAGGTGGGCGCGAGGGGTGTGCTTCAGGCAGCTTAGGACCCGCGACTGTCTCGTCTACCACGGAGGGGAATAAGGTTTGCCCAGGGTCGCCCAGTTTCAAAGCCGAGCTCACGTAGTTATCCTCAGTGGTTTCTGATTACCTCAAGGAAACACACGGGAGGAACAGGGCCCTTCCATGGAGGCCCTTTCGGGCACAGGGACCTCTGCGTGGGATCTACTGGGTAAGTATGGCAGTACCTTAGATAGGCCTCAGTGACCAAGGCTGTCGTCTGGCTCATGCCTTAGCTGTGTTAAGTGTGGAAAACGTGCTGGTCCTCAGGCTGGGCCCACGGCCTAGCTTTCGCTTCTGTGAGAGTGCTGCCCCGAGTCTCCTCCTGGAGCCAGTCGTCAGCACGGTGCCTTTTGGCACTGCAGTTCTCTTTCAGTCAAGGAGGCCGTGCGACTGGCACAGGGAGTCTGCGCAGCACGGCCTTCGCGAGGCTCTTTGACGACTGGGGCACTCAAGGCAGGCAAGCCAGAGAGCAGTACGTTGCCCTTGCTATGAACGTGAAGAGCTTTCTCCAGGGCCCTGTGGAGGCTAAGGTTCCTCAGAAGCCGGGAGCCGCCGTTGCGGCACGGAGAGAAGTCATCCTGCGACCTTGGCGAACGAGCTCCTATCCTGTGTGCCCCCAGGAGCGTCGCAGAGTTAAGGCACTCCGTGGTGGAGTATGGCCTCATGGAAGCCACTGCACACCCAACTCCCCCGACGTGAAACACTGGAACTTACCTTGAGGCCTGAGGTCACCTTTCGTTCGGCCGGAGCGGAACATGTGGTGCCGTGGGAGGAGTTCCTAGAAAGGGATGGCCAGCACGGTTTTCGCTTTGAGAGAACACGCAGCCTCGGCCCACAACGACAATCCTGCCGTGCAGAGACGTCGGGCCGCTAGTGCTGTTCAGGCAGCTTTGAAGCCAAGCGCAAGGCGCCTCCAAACGGGGGGAAAGCGTACTCTCCCCTCCGCGTCCCACGTTCAAGCTGAATGACGCAGCATGTTTCTCGGAAGGCTCTGCCGAGCTATCTAGTACAAGGGAGAGAGTGCCTGCCTCTGCTGAGAAAGGTTTTGACGTGGGGATTGCCGGACATGAGGAAGAGCGTTCCCCAGGCCGTGCAAAGTTTAGGCTTTGGTGACTCTGGATGGTCCCAAGGGTCCAGACTTGTCCCTGGGAAAGCTGTCCTCTTTTTCTTTCTCCGGCTGGAAGCAAACAGCTGGCAACCGACTGCCGTACGCAGACGTCCTGGGGGAGCCCCCCGGTTTCATTTGGGACGCACGTGGGTGTCTCACAGAAGAGCCCAAATTCCTAATTGGGGGCACACCAGCGTGGAATGTAAGGCTGTTTAGAACTGCGTACCCTGAGGCCGTTGGGAGGCCGTACGAACGAGAGCTTTCGAGCGAACAGGGCAGCGCTTCGCCATCATCGTTGCCCGTTCACGGAGCTTAATGAGACGAATGCATGCACTTCCTGTGGCTCAAACGCAACAGAGGACTTGGAAGGCATACAGTGCCCTTTGACAGCTGTTACAACGAACGTGAGTGCACAGTGTCTCGTGAAATAAATCCCTAGCACCGTTGAAGCATCCCGTTAACGCATGCTTCTTCGCTCCTATGGCACTCCGAGGTGTTACTGACGGGGGAAATCTGGACTTTCACTTGAGGCCGGGGGGGGGGGGGGGTGGGGGGCTCACAATTCTTTGGTCGGCGAGCTCCAGAGTGCTCTTGCTGAAGCTCCCAGCAAGGACCTGAGAGCAGCAGGCCTCACACGAGTACACTCAGACGGCTTCCGTCACGAGTCAACTCAGGCCTCTTATGTGAGGCCTTCCGGCAGCAAAGAGAAGGTGGGCGCGAGGGGTGTGCTTCAGGCAGCTTAGGACCCGCGACTGTCTCGTCTACCACGGAGGGGAATAAGGTTTGCCCAGGGTCGCCCAGTTTCAAAGCCGAGCTCACGTAGTTATCCTCAGTGGTTTCTGATTACCTCAAGGAAACACACGGGAGGAACAGGGCCCTTCCATGGAGGCCCTTTCGGGCACAGGGACCTCTGCGTGGGATCTACTGGGTAAGTATGGCAGTACCTTAGATAGGCCTCAGTGACCAAGGCTGTCGTCTGGCTCATGCCTTAGCTGTGTTAAGTGTGGAAAACGTGCTGGTCCTCAGGCTGGGCCCACGGCCTAGCTTTCGCTTCTGTGAGAGTGCTGCCCCGAGTCTCCTCCTGGAGCCAGTCGTCAGCACGGTGCCTTTTGGCACTGCAGTTCTCTTTCAGTCAAGGAGGCCGTGCGACTGGCACAGGGAGTCTGCGCAGCACGGCCTTCGCGAGGCTCTTTGACGACTGGGGCACTCAAGGCAGGCAAGCCAGAGAGCAGTACGTTGCCCTTGCTATGAACGTGAAGAGCTTTCTCCAGGGCCCTGTGGAGGCTAAGTTTCCTCAGAAGCCGGGAGCCGCCGTTGCGGCACGGAGAGAAGTCATCCTGCGACCTTGGCGAACGAGCTCCTATCCTGTGTGCCCCCAGGAGCGTCGCAGAGTTAAGGCACTCCGTGGTGGAGTATGGCCTCATGGAAGCCACTGCACACCCAACTCCCCCGACGTGAAACACTGGAACTTACCTTGAGGCCTGAGGTCACCTTTCGTTCGGCCGGAGCGGAACATGTGGTGCCGTGGGAGGAGTTCCTAGAAAGGGATGGCCAGCACGGTTTTCGCTTTGAGAGAACACGCAGCCTCGGCCCACAACGACAATCCTGCCGTGCAGAGACGTCGGGCCGCTAGTGCTGTTCAGGCAGCTTTGAAGCCAAGCGCAAGGCGCCTCCAAACGGGGGGAAAGCGTACTCTCCCCTCCGCGTCCCACGTTCAAGCTGAATGACGCAGCATGTTTCTCGGAAGGCTCTGCCGAGCTATCTAGTACAAGGGAGAGAGTGCCTGCCTCTGCTGAGAAAGGTTTTGACGTGGGGATTGCCGGACATGAGGAAGAGCGTTCCCCAGGCCGTGCAAAGTTTAGGCTTTGGTGACTCTGGATGGTCCCAAGGGTCCAGACTTGTCCCTGGGAAAGCTGTCCTCTTTTTCTTTCTCCGGCTGGAAGCAAACAGCTGGCAACCGACTGCCGTACGCAGACGTCCTGGGGGAGCCCCCCGGTTTCATTTGGGACGCACGTGGGTGTCTCACAGAAGAGCCCAAATTCCTAATTGGGGGCACACCAGCGTGGAATGTAAGGCTGTTTAGAACTGCGTACCCTGAGGCCGTTGGGAGGCCGTACGAACGAGAGCTTTCGAGCGAACAGGGCAGCGCTTCGCCATCATCGTTGCCCGTTCACGGAGCTTAATGAGACGAATGCATGCACTTCCTGTGGCTCAAACGCAACAGAGGACTTGGAAGGCATACAGTGCCCTTTGACAGCTGTTACAACGAACGTGAGTGCACAGTGTCTCGTGAAATAAATCCCTAGCACCGTTGAAGCATCCCGTTAACGCATGCTTCTTCGCTCCTATGGCACTCCGAGGTGTTACTGACGGGGGAAATCTGGACTTTCACTTGAGGCCGGGGGGGGGGGGGGGGTGGGGGGCTCACAATTCTTTGGTCGGCGAGCTCCAGAGTGCTCTTGCTGAAGCTCCCAGCAAGGACCTGAGAGCAGCAGGCCTCACACGAGTACACTCAGACGGCTTCCGTCACGAGTCAACTCAGGCCTCTTATGTGAGGCCTTCCGGCAGCAAAGAGAAGGTGGGCGCGAGGGGTGTGCTTCAGGCAGCTTAGGACCCGCGACTGTCTCGTCTACCACGGAGGGGAATAAGGTTTGCCCAGGGTCGCCCAGTTTCAAAGCCGAGCTCACGTAGTTATCCTCAGTGGTTTCTGATTACCTCAAGGAAACACACGGGAGGAACAGGGCCCTTCCATGGAGGCCCTTTCGGGCACAGGGACCTCTGCGTGGGATCTACTGGGTAAGTATGGCAGTACCTTAGATAGGCCTCAGTGACCAAGGCTGTCGTCTGGCTCATGCCTTAGCTGTGTTAAGTGTGGAAAACGTGCTGGTCCTCAGGCTGGGCCCACGGCCTAGCTTTCGCTTCTGTGAGAGTGCTGCCCCGAGTCTCCTCCTGGAGCCAGTCGTCAGCACGGTGCCTTTTGGCACTGCAGTTCTCTTTCAGTCAAGGAGGCCGTGCGACTGGCACAGGGAGTCTGCGCAGCACGGCCTTCGCGAGGCTCTTTGACGACTGGGGCACTCAAGGCAGGCAAGCCAGAGAGCAGTACGTTGCCCTTGCTATGAACGTGAAGAGCTTTCTCCAGGGCCCTGTGGAGGCTAAGGTTCCTCAGAAGCCGGGAGCCGCCGTTGCGGCACGGAGAGAAGTCATCCTGCGACCTTGGCGAACGAGCTCCTATCCTGTGTGCCCCCAGGAGCGTCGCAGAGTTAAGGCACTCCGTGGTGGAGTATGGCCTCATGGAAGCCACTGCACACCCAACTCCCCCGACGTGAAACACTGGAACTTACCTTGAGGCCTGAGGTCACCTTTCGTTCGGCCGGAGCGGAACATGTGGTGCCGTGGGAGGAGTTCCTAGAAAGGGATGGCCAGCACGGTTTTCGCTTTGAGAGAACACGCAGCCTCGGCCCACAACGACAATCCTGCCGTGCAGAGACGTCGGGCCGCTAGTGCTGTTCAGGCAGCTTTGAAGCCAAGCGCAAGGCGCCTCCAAACGGGGGGAAAGCGTACTCTCCCCTCCGCGTCCCACGTTCAAGCTGAATGACGCAGCATGTTTCTCGGAAGGCTCTGCCGAGCTATCTAGTACAAGGGAGAGAGTGCCTGCCTCTGCTGAGAAAGGTTTTGACGTGGGGATTGCCGGACATGAGGAAGAGCGTTCCCCAGGCCGTGCAAAGTTTAGGCTTTGGTGACTCTGGATGGTCCCAAGGGTCCAGACTTGTCCCTGGGAAAGCTGTCCTCTTTTTCTTTCTCCGGCTGGAAGCAAACAGCTGGCAACCGACTGCCGTACGCAGACGTCCTGGGGGAGCCCCCCGGTTTCATTTGGGACGCACGTGGGTGTCTCACAGAAGAGCCCAAATTCCTAATTGGGGGCACACCAGCGTGGAATGTAAGGCTGTTTAGAACTGCGTACCCTGAGGCCGTTGGGAGGCCGTACGAACGAGAGCTTTCGAGCGAACAGGGCAGCGCTTCGCCATCATCGTTGCCCGTTCACGGAGCTTAATGAGACGAATGCATGCACTTCCTGTGGCTCAAACGCAACAGAGGACTTGGAAGGCATACAGTGCCCTTTGACAGCTGTTACAACGAACGTGAGTGCACAGTGTCTCGTGAAATAAATCCCTAGCACCGTTGAAGCATCCCGTTAACGCATGCTTCTTCGCTCCTATGGCACTCCGAGGTGTTACTGACGGGGGAAATCTGGACTTTCACTTGAGGCCGGGGGGGGGGGGGGTGGGGGACTCACAATTCTTTGGTCGGCGAGCTCCAGAGTGCTCTTGCTGAAGCTCCCAGCAAGGACCTGAGAGCAGCAGGCCTCACACGAGTACACTCAGACGGCTTCCGTCACGAGTCAACTCAGGCCTCTTATGTGAGGCCTTCCGGCAGCAAAGAGAAGGTGGGCGCGAGGGGTGTGCTTCAGGCAGCTTAGGACCCGCGACTGTCTCGTCTACCACGGAGGGGAATAAGGTTTGCCCAGGGTCGCCCAGTTTCAAAGCCGAGCTCACGTAGTTATCCTCAGTGGTTTCTGATTACCTCAAGGAAACACACGGGAGGAACAGGGCCCTTCCATGGAGGCCCTTTCGGGCACAGGGACCTCTGCGTGGGATCTACTGGGTAAGTATGGCAGTACCTTAGATAGGCCTCAGTGACCAAGGCTGTCGTCTGGCTCATGCCTTAGCTGTGTTAAGTGTGGAAAACGTGCTGGTCCTCAGGCTGGGCCCACGGCCTAGCTTTCGCTTCTGTGAGAGTGCTGCCCCGAGTCTCCTCCTGGAGCCAGTCGTCAGCACGGTGCCTTTTGGCACTGCAGTTCTCTTTCAGTCAAGGAGGCCGTGCGACTGGCACAGGGAGTCTGCGCAGCACGGCCTTCGCGAGGCTCTTTGACGACTGGGGCACTCAAGGCAGGCAAGCCAGAGAGCAGTACGTTGCCCTTGCTATGAACGTGAAGAGCTTTCTCCAGGGCCCTGTGGAGGCTAAGTTTCCTCAGAAGCCGGGAGCCGCCGTTGCGGCACGGAGAGAAGTCATCCTGCGACCTTGGCGAACGAGCTCCTATCCTGTGTGCCCCCAGGAGCGTCGCAGAGTTAAGGCACTCCGTGGTGGAGTATGGCCTCATGGAAGCCACTGCACACCCAACTCCCCCGACGTGAAACACTGGAACTTACCTTGAGGCCTGAGGTCACCTTTCGTTCGGCCGGAGCGGAACATGTGGTGCCGTGGGAGGAGTTCCTAGAAAGGGATGGCCAGCACGGTTTTCGCTTTGAGAGAACACGCAGCCTCGGCCCACAACGACAATCCTGCCGTGCAGAGACGTCGGGCCGCTAGTGCTGTTCAGGCAGCTTTGAAGCCAAGCGCAAGGCGCCTCCAAACGGGGGGAAAGCGTACTCTCCCCTCCGCGTCCCACGTTCAAGCTGAATGACGCAGCATGTTTCTCGGAAGGCTCTGCCGAGCTATCTAGTACAAGGGAGAGAGTGCCTGCCTCTGCTGAGAAAGGTTTTGACGTGGGGATTGCCGGACATGAGGAAGAGCGTTCCCCAGGCCGTGCAAAGTTTAGGCTTTGGTGACTCTGGATGGTCCCAAGGGTCCAGACTTGTCCCTGGGAAAGCTGTCCTCTTTTTCTTTCTCCGGCTGGAAGCAAACAGCTGGCAACCGACTGCCGTACGCAGACGTCCTGGGGGAGCCCCCCGGTTTCATTTGGGACGCACGTGGGTGTCTCACAGAAGAGCCCAAATTCCTAATTGGGGGCACACCAGCGTGGAATGTAAGGCTGTTTAGAACTGCGTACCCTGAGGCCGTTGGGAGGCCGTACGAACGAGAGCTTTCGAGCGAACAGGGCAGCGCTTCGCCATCATCGTTGCCCGTTCACGGAGCTTAATGAGACGAATGCATGCACTTCCTGTGGCTCAAACGCAACAGAGGACTTGGAAGGCATACAGTGCCCTTTGACAGCTGTTACAACGAACGTGAGTGCACAGTGTCTCGTGAAATAAATCCCTAGCACCGTTGAAGCATCCCGTTAACGCATGCTTCTTCGCTCCTATGGCACTCCGAGGTGTTACTGACGGGGGAAATCTGGACTTTCACTTGAGGCCGGGGGGGGGGGGGGTGGGGGGCTCACAATTCTTTGGTCGGCGAGCTCCAGAGTGCTCTTGCTGAAGCTCCCAGCAAGGACCTGAGAGCAGCAGGCCTCACACGAGTACACTCAGACGGCTTCCGTCACGAGTCAACTCAGGCCTCTTATGTGAGGCCTTCCGGCAGCAAAGAGAAGGTGGGCGCGAGGGGTGTGCTTCAGGCAGCTTAGGACCCGCGACTGTCTCGTCTACCACGGAGGGGAATAAGGTTTGCCCAGGGTCGCCCAGTTTCAAAGCCGAGCTCACGTAGTTATCCTCAGTGGTTTCTGATTACCTCAAGGAAACACACGGGAGGAACAGGGCCCTTCCATGGAGGCCCTTTCGGGCACAGGGACCTCTGCGTGGGATCTACTGGGTAAGTATGGCAGTACCTTAGATAGGCCTCAGTGACCAAGGCTGTCGTCTGGCTCATGCCTTAGCTGTGTTAAGTGTGGAAAACGTGCTGGTCCTCAGGCTGGGCCCACGGCCTAGCTTTCGCTTCTGTGAGAGTGCTGCCCCGAGTCTCCTCCTGGAGCCAGTCGTCAGCACGGTGCCTTTTGGCACTGCAGTTCTCTTTCAGTCAAGGAGGCCGTGCGACTGGCACAGGGAGTCTGCGCAGCACGGCCTTCGCGAGGCTCTTTGACGACTGGGGCACTCAAGGCAGGCAAGCCAGAGAGCAGTACGTTGCCCTTGCTATGAACGTGAAGAGCTTTCTCCAGGGCCCTGTGGAGGCTAAGTTTCCTCAGAAGCCGGGAGCCGCCGTTGCGGCACGGAGAGAAGTCATCCTGCGACCTTGGCGAACGAGCTCCTATCCTGTGTGCCCCCAGGAGCGTCGCAGAGTTAAGGCACTCCGTGGTGGAGTATGGCCTCATGGAAGCCACTGCACACCCAACTCCCCCGACGTGAAACACTGGAACTTACCTTGAGGCCTGAGGTCACCTTTCGTTCGGCCGGAGCGGAACATGTGGTGCCGTGGGAGGAGTTCCTAGAAAGGGATGGCCAGCACGGTTTTCGCTTTGAGAGAACACGCAGCCTCGGCCCACAACGACAATCCTGCCGTGCAGAGACGTCGGGCCGCTAGTGCTGTTCAGGCAGCTTTGAAGCCAAGCGCAAGGCGCCTCCAAACGGGGGGAAAGCGTACTCTCCCCTCCGCGTCCCACGTTCAAGCTGAATGACGCAGCATGTTTCTCGGAAGGCTCTGCCGAGCTATCTAGTACAAGGGAGAGAGTGCCTGCCTCTGCTGAGAAAGGTTTTGACGTGGGGATTGCCGGACATGAGGAAGAGCGTTCCCCAGGCCGTGCAAAGTTTAGGCTTTGGTGACTCTGGATGGTCCCAAGGGTCCAGACTTGTCCCTGGGAAAGCTGTCCTCTTTTTCTTTCTCCGGCTGGAAGCAAACAGCTGGCAACCGACTGCCGTACGCAGACGTCCTGGGGGAGCCCCCCGGTTTCATTTGGGACGCACGTGGGTGTCTCACAGAAGAGCCCAAATTCCTAATTGGGGGCACACCAGCGTGGAATGTAAGGCTGTTTAGAACTGCGTACCCTGAGGCCGTTGGGAGGCCGTACGAACGAGAGCTTTCGAGCGAACAGGGCAGCGCTTCGCCATCATCGTTGCCCGTTCACGGAGCTTAATGAAACGAATGCATGCACTTCCTGTGGCTCAAACGCAACAGAGGACTTGGAAGGCATACAGTGCCCTTTGACAGCTGTTACAACGAACGTGAGTGCACAGTGTCTCGTGAAATAAATCCCTAGCACCGTTGAAGCATCCCGTTAACGCATGCTTCTTCGCTCCTATGGCACTCCGAGGTGTTACTGACGGGGGAAATCTGGACTTTTACTTGAGGCCGGGGGGGGGGGGGGTGGGGGACTCACAATTCTTTGGTCGGCGAGCTCCAGAGTGCTCTTGCTGAAGCTCCCAGCAAGGACCTGAGAGCAGCAGGCCTCACACGAGTACACTCAGACGGCTTCCGTCACGAGTCAACTCAGGCCTCTTATGTGAGGCCTTCCGGCAGCAAAGAGAAGGTGGGCGCGAGGGGTGTGCTTCAGGCAGCTTAGGACCCGCGACTGTCTCGTCTACCACGGAGGGGAATAAGGTTTGCCCAGGGTCGCCCAGTTTCAAAGCCGAGCTCACGTAGTTATCCTCAGTGGTTTCTGATTACCTCAAGGAAACACACGGGAGGAACAGGGCCCTTCCATGGAGGCCCTTTCGGGCACAGGGACCTCTGCGTGGGATCTACTGGGTAAGTATGGCAGTACCTTAGATAGGCCTCAGTGACCAAGGCTGTCGTCTGGCTCATGCCTTAGCTGTGTTAAGTGTGGAAAACGTGCTGGTCCTCAGGCTGGGCCCACGGCCTAGCTTTCGCTTCTGTGAGAGTGCTGCCCCGAGTCTCCTCCTGGAGCCAGTCGTCAGCACGGTGCCTTTTGGCACTGCAGTTCTCTTTCAGTCAAGGAGGCCGTGCGACTGGCACAGGGAGTCTGCGCAGCACGGCCTTCGCGAGGCTCTTTGACGACTGGGGCACTCAAGGCAGGCAAGCCAGAGAGCAGTACGTTGCCCTTGCTATGAACGTGAAGAGCTTTCTCCAGGGCCCTGTGGAGGCTAAGTTTCCTCAGAAGCCGGGAGCCGCCGTTGCGGCACGGAGAGAAGTCATCCTGCGACCTTGGCGAACGAGCTCCTATCCTGTGTGCCCCCAGGAGCGTCGCAGAGTTAAGGCACTCCGTGGTGGAGTATGGCCTCATGGAAGCCACTGCACACCCAACTCCCCCGACGTGAAACACTGGAACTTACCTTGAGGCCTGAGGTCACCTTTCGTTCGGCCGGAGCGGAACATGTGGTGCCGTGGGAGGAGTTCCTAGAAAGGGATGGCCAGCACGGTTTTCGCTTTGAGAGAACACGCAGCCTCGGCCCACAACGACAATCCTGCCGTGCAGAGACGTCGGGCCGCTAGTGCTGTTCAGGCAGCTTTGAAGCCAAGCGCAAGGCGCCTCCAAACGGGGGGAAAGCGTACTCTCCCCTCCGCGTCCCACGTTCAAGCTGAATGACGCAGCATGTTTCTCGGAAGGCTCTGCCGAGCTATCTAGTACAAGGGAGAGAGTGCCTGCCTCTGCTGAGAAAGGTTTTGACGTGGGGATTGCCGGACATGAGGAAGAGCGTTCCCCAGGCCGTGCAAAGTTTAGGCTTTGGTGACTCTGGATGGTCCCAAGGGTCCAGACTTGTCCCTGGGAAAGCTGTCCTCTTTTTCTTTCTCCGGCTGGAAGCAAACAGCTGGCAACCGACTGCCGTACGCAGACGTCCTGGGGGAGCCCCCCGGTTTCATTTGGGACGCACGTGGGTGTCTCACAGAAGAGCCCAAATTCCTAATTGGGGGCACACCAGCGTGGAATGTAAGGCTGTTTAGAACTGCGTACCCTGAGGCCGTTGGGAGGCCGTACGAACGAGAGCTTTCGAGCGAACAGGGCAGCGCTTCGCCATCATCGTTGCCCGTTCACGGAGCTTAATGAAACGAATGCATGCACTTCCTGTGGCTCAAACGCAACAGAGGACTTGGAAGGCATACAGTGCCCTTTGACAGCTGTTACAACGAACGTGAGTGCACAGTGTCTCGTGAAATAAATCCCTAGCACCGTTGAAGCATCCCGTTAACGCATGCTTCTTCGCTCCTATGGCACTCCGAGGTGTTACTGACGGGGGAAATCTGGACTTTTACTTGAGGCCGGGGGGGGGGGGGTGGGGGACTCACAATTCTTTGGTCGGCGAGCTCCAGAGTGCTCTTGCTGAAGCTCCCAGCAAGGACCTGAGAGCAGCAGGCCTCACACGAGTACACTCAGACGGCTTCCGTCACGAGTCAACTCAGGCCTCTTATGTGAGGCCTTCCGGCAGCAAAGAGAAGGTGGGCGCGAGGGGTGTGCTTCAGGCAGCTTAGGACCCGCGACTGTCTCGTCTACCACGGAGGGGAATAAGGTTTGCCCAGGGTCGCCCAGTTTCAAAGCCGAGCTCACGTAGTTATCCTCAGTGGTTTCTGATTACCTCAAGGAAACACACGGGAGGAACAGGGCCCTTCCATGGAGGCCCTTTCGGGCACAGGGACCTCTGCGTGGGATCTACTGGGTAAGTATGGCAGTACCTTAGATAGGCCTCAGTGACCAAGGCTGTCGTCTGGCTCATGCCTTAGCTGTGTTAAGTGTGGAAAACGTGCTGGTCCTCAGGCTGGGCCCACGGCCTAGCTTTCGCTTCTGTGAGAGTGCTGCCCCGAGTCTCCTCCTGGAGCCAGTCGTCAGCACGGTGCCTTTTGGCACTGCAGTTCTCTTTCAGTCAAGGAGGCCGTGCGACTGGCACAGGGAGTCTGCGCAGCACGGCCTTCGCGAGGCTCTTTGACGACTGGGGCACTCAAGGCAGGCAAGCCAGAGAGCAGTACGTTGCCCTTGCTATGAACGTGAAGAGCTTTCTCCAGGGCCCTGTGGAGGCTAAGTTTCCTCAGAAGCCGGGAGCCGCCGTTGCGGCACGGAGAGAAGTCATCCTGCGACCTTGGCGAACGAGCTCCTATCCTGTGTGCCCCCAGGAGCGTCGCAGAGTTAAGGCACTCCGTGGTGGAGTATGGCCTCATGGAAGCCACTGCACACCCAACTCCCCCGACGTGAAACACTGGAACTTACCTTGAGGCCTGAGGTCACCTTTCGTTCGGCCGGAGCGGAACATGTGGTGCCGTGGGAGGAGTTCCTAGAAAGGGATGGCCAGCACGGTTTTCGCTTTGAGAGAACACGCAGCCTCGGCCCACAACGACAATCCTGCCGTGCAGAGACGTCGGGCCGCTAGTGCTGTTCAGGCAGCTTTGAAGCCAAGCGCAAGGCGCCTCCAAACGGGGGGAAAGCGTACTCTCCCCTCCGCGTCCCACGTTCAAGCTGAATGACGCAGCATGTTTCTCGGAAGGCTCTGCCGAGCTATCTAGTACAAGGGAGAGAGTGCCTGCCTCTGCTGAGAAAGGTTTTGACGTGGGGATTGCCGGACATGAGGAAGAGCGTTCCCCAGGCCGTGCAAAGTTTAGGCTTTGGTGACTCTGGATGGTCCCAAGGGTCCAGACTTGTCCCTGGGAAAGCTGTCCTCTTTTTCTTTCTCCGGCTGGAAGCAAACAGCTGGCAACCGACTGCCGTACGCAGACGTCCTGGGGGAGCCCCCCGGTTTCATTTGGGACGCACGTGGGTGTCTCACAGAAGAGCCCAAATTCCTAATTGGGGGCACACCAGCGTGGAATGTAAGGCTGTTTAGAACTGCGTACCCTGAGGCCGTTGGGAGGCCGTACGAACGAGAGCTTTCGAGCGAACAGGGCAGCGCTTCGCCATCATCGTTGCCCGTTCACGGAGCTTAATGAGACGAATGCATGCACTTCCTGTGGCTCAAACGCAACAGAGGACTTGGAAGGCATACAGTGCCCTTTGACAGCTGTTACAACGAACGTGAGTGCACAGTGTCTCGTGAAATAAATCCCTAGCACCGTTGAAGCATCCCGTTAACGCATGCTTCTTCGCTCCTATGGCACTCCGAGGTGTTACTGACGGGGGAAATCTGGACTTTCACTTGAGGCCGGGGGGGGGGGGGTGGGGGGCTCACAATTCTTTGGTCGGCGAGCTCCAGAGTGCTCTTGCTGAAGCTCCCAGCAAGGACCTGAGAGCAGCAGGCCTCACACGAGTACACTCAGACGGCTTCCGTCACGAGTCAACTCAGGCCTCTTATGTGAGGCCTTCCGGCAGCAAAGAGAAGGTGGGCGCGAGGGGTGTGCTTCAGGCAGCTTAGGACCCGCGACTGTCTCGTCTACCACGGAGGGGAATAAGGTTTGCCCAGGGTCGCCCAGTTTCAAAGCCGAGCTCACGTAGTTATCCTCAGTGGTTTCTGATTACCTCAAGGAAACACACGGGAGGAACAGGGCCCTTCCATGGAGGCCCTTTCGGGCACAGGGACCTCTGCGTGGGATCTACTGGGTAAGTATGGCAGTACCTTAGATAGGCCTCAGTGACCAAGGCTGTCGTCTGGCTCATGCCTTAGCTGTGTTAAGTGTGGAAAACGTGCTGGTCCTCAGGCTGGGCCCACGGCCTAGCTTTCGCTTCTGTGAGAGTGCTGCCCCGAGTCTCCTCCTGGAGCCAGTCGTCAGCACGGTGCCTTTTGGCACTGCAGTTCTCTTTCAGTCAAGGAGGCCGTGCGACTGGCACAGGGAGTCTGCGCAGCACGGCCTTCGCGAGGCTCTTTGACGACTGGGGCACTCAAGGCAGGCAAGCCAGAGAGCAGTACGTTGCCCTTGCTATGAACGTGAAGAGCTTTCTCCAGGGCCCTGTGGAGGCTAAGGTTCCTCAGAAGCCGGGAGCCGCCGTTGCGGCACGGAGAGAAGTCATCCTGCGACCTTGGCGAACGAGCTCCTATCCTGTGTGCCCCCAGGAGCGTCGCAGAGTTAAGGCACTCCGTGGTGGAGTATGGCCTCATGGAAGCCACTGCACACCCAACTCCCCCGACGTGAAACACTGGAACTTACCTTGAGGCCTGAGGTCACCTTTCGTTCGGCCGGAGCGGAACATGTGGTGCCGTGGGAGGAGTTCCTAGAAAGGGATGGCCAGCACGGTTTTCGCTTTGAGAGAACACGCAGCCTCGGCCCACAACGACAATCCTGCCGTGCAGAGACGTCGGGCCGCTAGTGCTGTTCAGGCAGCTTTGAAGCCAAGCGCAAGGCGCCTCCAAACGGGGGGAAAGCGTACTCTCCCCTCCGCGTCCCACGTTCAAGCTGAATGACGCAGCATGTTTCTCGGAAGGCTCTGCCGAGCTATCTAGTACAAGGGAGAGAGTGCCTGCCTCTGCTGAGAAAGGTTTTGACGTGGGGATTGCCGGACATGAGGAAGAGCGTTCCCCAGGCCGTGCAAAGTTTAGGCTTTGGTGACTCTGGATGGTCCCAAGGGTCCAGACTTGTCCCTGGGAAAGCTGTCCTCTTTTTCTTTCTCCGGCTGGAAGCAAACAGCTGGCAACCGACTGCCGTACGCAGACGTCCTGGGGGAGCCCCCCGGTTTCATTTGGGACGCACGTGGGTGTCTCACAGAAGAGCCCAAATTCCTAATTGGGGGCACACCAGCGTGGAATGTAAGGCTGTTTAGAACTGCGTACCCTGAGGCCGTTGGGAGGCCGTACGAACGAGAGCTTTCGAGCGAACAGGGCAGCGCTTCGCCATCATCGTTGCCCGTTCACGGAGCTTAATGAGACGAATGCATGCACTTCCTGTGGCTCAAACGCAACAGAGGACTTGGAAGGCATACAGTGCCCTTTGACAGCTGTTACAACGAACGTGAGTGCACAGTGTCTCGTGAAATAAATCCCTAGCACCGTT
Source organism: Leucopleurus acutus (assembly GCF_964270905.1). Classification (NCBI taxonomy): domain Eukaryota; kingdom Metazoa; phylum Chordata; class Mammalia; order Artiodactyla; family Delphinidae; genus Leucopleurus; species Leucopleurus acutus. Next base: position 6,291 of record NW_028138871.1, on the reverse strand, counting down.
GAAGCATCCCGTTAACGCATGCTTCTTCGCTCCTATGGCACTCCGAGGTGTTACTGACGGGGGAAATCTGGACTTTCACTTGAGGCCGGGGGGGGGGGGGTGGGGGGCTCACAATTCTTTGGTCGGCGAGCTCCAGAGTGCTCTTGCTGAAGCTCCCAGCAAGGACCTGAGAGCAGCAGGCCTCACACGAGTACACTCAGACGGCTTCCGTCACGAGTCAACTCAGGCCTCTTATGTGAGGCCTTCCGGCAGCAAAGAGAAGGTGGGCGCGAGGGGTGTGCTTCAGGCAGCTTAGGACCCGCGACTGTCTCGTCTACCACGGAGGGGAATAAGGTTTGCCCAGGGTCGCCCAGTTTCAAAGCCGAGCTCACGTAGTTATCCTCAGTGGTTTCTGATTACCTCAAGGAAACACACGGGAGGAACAGGGCCCTTCCATGGAGGCCCTTTCGGGCACAGGGACCTCTGCGTGGGATCTACTGGGTAAGTATGGCAGTACCTTAGATAGGCCTCAGTGACCAAGGCTGTCGTCTGGCTCATGCCTTAGCTGTGTTAAGTGTGGAAAACGTGCTGGTCCTCAGGCTGGGCCCACGGCCTAGCTTTCGCTTCTGTGAGAGTGCTGCCCCGAGTCTCCTCCTGGAGCCAGTCGTCAGCACGGTGCCTTTTGGCACTGCAGTTCTCTTTCAGTCAAGGAGGCCGTGCGACTGGCACAGGGAGTCTGCGCAGCACGGCCTTCGCGAGGCTCTTTGACGACTGGGGCACTCAAGGCAGGCAAGCCAGAGAGCAGTACGTTGCCCTTGCTATGAACGTGAAGAGCTTTCTCCAGGGCCCTGTGGAGGCTAAGGTTCCTCAGAAGCCGGGAGCCGCCGTTGCGGCACGGAGAGAAGTCATCCTGCGACCTTGGCGAACGAGCTCCTATCCTGTGTGCCCCCAGGAGCGTCGCAGAGTTAAGGCACTCCGTGGTGGAGTATGGCCTCATGGAAGCCACTGCACACCCAACTCCCCCGACGTGAAACACTGGAACTTACCTTGAGGCCTGAGGTCACCTTTCGTTCGGCCGGAGCGGAACATGTGGTGCCGTGGGAGGAGTTCCTAGAAAGGGATGGCCAGCACGGTTTTCGCTTTGAGAGAACACGCAGCCTCGGCCCACAACGACAATCCTGCCGTGCAGAGACGTCGGGCCGCTAGTGCTGTTCAGGCAGCTTTGAAGCCAAGCGCAAGGCGCCTCCAAACGGGGGGAAAGCGTACTCTCCCCTCCGCGTCCCACGTTCAAGCTGAATGACGCAGCATGTTTCTCGGAAGGCTCTGCCGAGCTATCTAGTACAAGGGAGAGAGTGCCTGCCTCTGCTGAGAAAGGTTTTGACGTGGGGATTGCCGGACATGAGGAAGAGCGTTCCCCAGGCCGTGCAAAGTTTAGGCTTTGGTGACTCTGGATGGTCCCAAGGGTCCAGACTTGTCCCTGGGAAAGCTGTCCTCTTTTTCTTTCTCCGGCTGGAAGCAAACAGCTGGCAACCGACTGCCGTACGCAGACGTCCTGGGGGAGCCCCCCGGTTTCATTTGGGACGCACGTGGGTGTCTCACAGAAGAGCCCAAATTCCTAATTGGGGGCACACCAGCGTGGAATGTAAGGCTGTTTAGAACTGCGTACCCTGAGGCCGTTGGGAGGCCGTACGAACGAGAGCTTTCGAGCGAACAGGGCAGCGCTTCGCCATCATCGTTGCCCGTTCACGGAGCTTAATGAGACGAATGCATGCACTTCCTGTGGCTCAAACGCAACAGAGGACTTGGAAGGCATACAGTGCCCTTTGACAGCTGTTACAACGAACGTGAGTGCACAGTGTCTCGTGAAATAAATCCCTAGCACCGTTGAAGCATCCCGTTAACGCATGCTTCTTCGCTCCTATGGCACTCCGAGGTGTTACTGACGGGGGAAATCTGGACTTTCACTTGAGGCCGGGGGGGGGGGGGGTGGGGGGCTCACAATTCTTTGGTCGGCGAGCTCCAGAGTGCTCTTGCTGAAGCTCCCAGCAAGGACCTGAGAGCAGCAGGCCTCACACGAGTACACTCAGACGGCTTCCGTCACGAGTCAACTCAGGCCTCTTATGTGAGGCCTTCCGGCAGCAAAGAGAAGGTGGGCGCGAGGGGTGTGCTTCAGGCAGCTTAGGACCCGCGACTGTCTCGTCTACCACGGAGGGGAATAAGGTTTGCCCAGGGTCGCCCAGTTTCAAAGCCGAGCTCACGTAGTTATCCTCAGTGGTTTCTGATTACCTCAAGGAAACACACGGGAGGAACAGGGCCCTTCCATGGAGGCCCTTTCGGGCACAGGGACCTCTGCGTGGGATCTACTGGGTAAGTATGGCAGTACCTTAGATAGGCCTCAGTGACCAAGGCTGTCGTCTGGCTCATGCCTTAGCTGTGTTAAGTGTGGAAAACGTGCTGGTCCTCAGGCTGGGCCCACGGCCTAGCTTTCGCTTCTGTGAGAGTGCTGCCCCGAGTCTCCTCCTGGAGCCAGTCGTCAGCACGGTGCCTTTTGGCACTGCAGTTCTCTTTCAGTCAAGGAGGCCGTGCGACTGGCACAGGGAGTCTGCGCAGCACGGCCTTCGCGAGGCTCTTTGACGACTGGGGCACTCAAGGCAGGCAAGCCAGAGAGCAGTACGTTGCCCTTGCTATGAACGTGAAGAGCTTTCTCCAGGGCCCTGTGGAGGCTAAGGTTCCTCAGAAGCCGGGAGCCGCCGTTGCGGCACGGAGAGAAGTCATCCTGCGACCTTGGCGAACGAGCTCCTATCCTGTGTGCCCCCAGGAGCGTCGCAGAGTTAAGGCACTCCGTGGTGGAGTATGACCTCATGGAAGCCACTGCACACCCAACTCCCCCGACGTGAAACACTGGAACTTACCTTGAGGCCTGAGGTCACCTTTCGTTCGGCCGGAGCGGAACATGTGGTGCCGTGGGAGGAGTTCCTAGAAAGGGATGGCCAGCACGGTTTTCGCTTTGAGAGAACACGCAGCCTCGGCCCACAACGACAATCCTGCCGTGCAGAGACGTCGGGCCGCTAGTGCTGTTCAGGCAGCTTTGAAGCCAAGCGCAAGGCGCCTCCAAACGGGGGGAAAGCGTACTCTCCCCTCCGCGTCCCACGTTCAAGCTGAATGACGCAGCATGTTTCTCGGAAGGCTCTGCCGAGCTATCTAGTACAAGGGAGAGAGTGCCTGCCTCTGCTGAGAAAGGTTTTGACGTGGGGATTGCCGGACATGAGGAAGAGCGTTCCCCAGGCCGTGCAAAGTTTAGGCTTTGGTGACTCTGGATGGTCCCAAGGGTCCAGACTTGTCCCTGGGAAAGCTGTCCTCTTTTTCTTTCTCCGGCTGGAAGCAAACAGCTGGCAACCGACTGCCGTACGCAGACGTCCTGGGGGAGCCCCCCGGTTTCATTTGGGACGCACGTGGGTGTCTCACAGAAGAGCCCAAATTCCTAATTGGGGGCACACCAGCGTGGAATGTAAGGCTGTTTAGAACTGCGTACCCTGAGGCCGTTGGGAGGCCGTACGAACGAGAGCTTTCGAGCGAACAGGGCAGCGCTTCGCCATCATCGTTGCCCGTTCACGGAGCTTAATGAGACGAATGCATGCACTTCCTGTGGCTCAAACGCAACAGAGGACTTGGAAGGCATACAGTGCCCTTTGACAGCTGTTACAACGAACGTGAGTGCACAGTGTCTCGTGAAATAAATCCCTAGCACCGTTGAAGCATCCCGTTAACGCATGCTTCTTCGCTCCTATGGCACTCCGAGGTGTTACTGACGGGGGAAATCTGGACTTTCACTTGAGGCCGGGGGGGGGGGGGTGGGGGGCTCACAATTCTTTGGTCGGCGAGCTCCAGAGTGCTCTTGCTGAAGCTCCCAGCAAGGACCTGAGAGCAGCAGGCCTCACACGAGTACACTCAGACGGCTTCCGTCACGAGTCAACTCAGGCCTCTTATGTGAGGCCTTCCGGCAGCAAAGAGAAGGTGGGCGCGAGGGGTGTGCTTCAGGCAGCTTAGGACCCGCGACTGTCTCGTCTACCACGGAGGGGAATAAGGTTTGCCCAGGGTCGCCCAGTTTCAAAGCCGAGCTCACGTAGTTATCCTCAGTGGTTTCTGATTACCTCAAGGAAACACACGGGAGGAACAGGGCCCTTCCATGGAGGCCCTTTCGGGCACAGGGACCTCTGCGTGGGATCTACTGGGTAAGTATGGCAGTACCTTAGATAGGCCTCAGTGACCAAGGCTGTCGTCTGGCTCATGCCTTAGCTGTGTTAAGTGTGGAAAACGTGCTGGTCCTCAGGCTGGGCCCACGGCCTAGCTTTCGCTTCTGTGAGAGTGCTGCCCCGAGTCTCCTCCTGGAGCCAGTCGTCAGCACGGTGCCTTTTGGCACTGCAGTTCTCTTTCAGTCAAGGAGGCCGTGCGACTGGCACAGGGAGTCTGCGCAGCACGGCCTTCGCGAGGCTCTTTGACGACTGGGGCACTCAAGGCAGGCAAGCCAGAGAGCAGTACGTTGCCCTTGCTATGAACGTGAAGAGCTTTCTCCAGGGCCCTGTGGAGGCTAAGGTTCCTCAGAAGCCGGGAGCCGCCGTTGCGGCACGGAGAGAAGTCATCCTGCGACCTTGGCGAACGAGCTCCTATCCTGTGTGCCCCCAGGAGCGTCGCAGAGTTAAGGCACTCCGTGGTGGAGTATGGCCTCATGGAAGCCACTGCACACCCAACTCCCCCGACGTGAAACACTGGAACTTACCTTGAGGCCTGAGGTCACCTTTCGTTCGGCCGGAGCGGAACATGTGGTGCCGTGGGAGGAGTTCCTAGAAAGGGATGGCCAGCACGGTTTTCGCTTTGAGAGAACACGCAGCCTCGGCCCACAACGACAATCCTGCCGTGCAGAGACGTCGGGCCGCTAGTGCTGTTCAGGCAGCTTTGAAGCCAAGCGCAAGGCGCCTCCAAACGGGGGGAAAGCGTACTCTCCCCTCCGCGTCCCACGTTCAAGCTGAATGACGCAGCATGTTTCTCGGAAGGCTCTGCCGAGCTATCTAGTACAAGGGAGAGAGTGCCTGCCTCTGCTGAGAAAGGTTTTGACGTGGGGATTGCCGGACATGAGGAAGAGCGTTCCCCAGGCCGTGCAAAGTTTAGGCTTTGGTGACTCTGGATGGTCCCAAGGGTCCAGACTTGTCCCTGGGAAAGCTGTCCTCTTTTTCTTTCTCCGGCTGGAAGCAAACAGCTGGCAACCGACTGCCGTACGCAGACGTCCTGGGGGAGCCCCCCGGTTTCATTTGGGACGCACGTGGGTGTCTCACAGAAGAGCCCAAATTCCTAATTGGGGGCACACCAGCGTGGAATGTAAGGCTGTTTAGAACTGCGTACCCTGAGGCCGTTGGGAGGCCGTACGAACGAGAGCTTTCGAGCGAACAGGGCAGCGCTTCGCCATCATCGTTGCCCGTTCACGGAGCTTAATGAGACGAATGCATGCACTTCCTGTGGCTCAAACGCAACAGAGGACTTGGAAGGCATACAGTGCCCTTTGACAGCTGTTACAACGAACGTGAGTGCACAGTGTCTCGTGAAATAAATCCCTAGCACCGTTGAAGCATCCCGTTAACGCATGCTTCTTCGCTCCTATGGCACTCCGAGGTGTTACTGACGGGGGAAATCTGGACTTTCACTTGAGGCCGGGGGGGGGGGGGGTGGGGGGCTCACAATTCTTTGGTCGGCGAGCTCCAGAGTGCTCTTGCTGAAGCTCCCAGCAAGGACCTGAGAGCAGCAGGCCTCACACGAGTACACTCAGACGGCTTCCGTCACGAGTCAACTCAGGCCTCTTATGTGAGGCCTTCCGGCAGCAAAGAGAAGGTGGGCGCGAGGGGTGTGCTTCAGGCAGCTTAGGACCCGCGACTGTCTCGTCTACCACGGAGGGGAATAAGGTTTGCCCAGGGTCGCCCAGTTTCAAAGCCGAGCTCACGTAGTTATCCTCAGTGGTTTCTGATTACCTCAAGGAAACACACGGGAGGAACAGGGCCCTTCCATGGAGGCCCTTTCGGGCACAGGGACCTCTGCGTGGGATCTACTGGGTAAGTATGGCAGTACCTTAGATAGGCCTCAGTGACCAAGGCTGTCGTCTGGCTCATGCCTTAGCTGTGTTAAGTGTGGAAAACGTGCTGGTCCTCAGGCTGGGCCCACGGCCTAGCTTTCGCTTCTGTGAGAGTGCTGCCCCGAGTCTCCTCCTGGAGCCAGTCGTCAGCACGGTGCCTTTTGGCACTGCAGTTCTCTTTCAGTCAAGGAGGC